>NW_022198766.1:0-7767 GCF_009176525.2 Contarinia nasturtii
ATTGAATAAACCCATCCAAAGTTTTCTTCATTTGCATCTTTTTCACTCCTCATTTTTTGACTCCATTTAAAACTTTAAAATTTAAGGTAAAAACTTCAATTCAATTAAAGTTCCATTGCTTATTTCAAAAAATGATTAACGACTTTCTTTTGAAAATCGTTGGTTTAATCTGAAATTTTGAATTTAAGCACTGCCAACTTCATTCTGGTTCGTTAAAATACCAAAACAGACATTGCTGTCGTTGCCAACTTCACAAATTGAGCTTATTCATTGAGAGCACTGCGCAATAAAAGCATAGCAGACAGATAAAGATGGCCATTGGAAAGAGTAACATGTAATTGCACTCTATTTGCGCCCAAAAATATTGAATAATTTAAAGGTGATTTTTAACCATTATTTTGGAGTGAGAATCAGACAGTGAAAAGACATAATTGAATTAGTTCCAGTCCAAACAAGTAAATTAACAATTTTCTTTGAGAATTTTTCAATAAAATCATTTTGATCGCTCATTCTCAATTTTTGGAATAATAATAGTTATTAGAGGAGGTGGGGGCAGACTGATACACTTTTTTTCAATTTGGAATATTATAGCCAAATGAAAAGATATCGGAAAACTTTGGATACCGTTTGAAAGAGGATTGAAAACCCTAACTTTCTGCATCATTAGATTTTTTTTATTGGTTTTTTCCATTCGATGGGCATTTTTCGATCCCATCTTGAAGCGAATGGACTTTATTAAAACAGTGAATAAGGAACAAATTGTGAATGAAATTATTCAAAGCATTTCAAACGTTCCGATTGAAAATAATCCATATCCACAGGCACAATTGGCGCATAACGAACAACCGTCAACTTCAGTATTTGCCAAATTGCATGATACTACTCGTAACTCAGTTCAAGTCCCAAATAATGCTGCCACTGAAGTTCGTAATTACATAGAATTCACAGTCAATGCATATTAACAGCTGATTTGAATACAACAAAAGTTTGACATTTTGTGTTACCGTTTTAAAAAAAATTGGGGTGTATCAGTGTGCCCCGTGTATCACTCTGCCCCCATTACCCCTACATTTTTTGGCATTTACATATGAATTCATAGTTAATCGAACCAATTTTGGATTGAAAACATCTGTTGTGTCCAGTAGAGAATGGATTTTCTCGATTTTCAATACAGTTTGGTGTTTCTGGGAATATGCTAGTTTTCTCTAGAACATTCTTTGTTCACCAAAATCTTCCATGACATCACGTTCTATGCCGAGTCGCTTGTTTGACATTTGCTTGAAATTTTTCGTCATTATGGTGTTGCAATTGATGTTTATCATTAAATCACTAATACAAACATCTTGCTCACAACAAAACCATAATTCTTCATTTTAAGTATATTTTTCGTGAAGTTATTGGCACTTTTTTGAAACACACGAATGTTGAAAAAATGAACAAATGTAGCTCTTTGCATTGATCATATGGATTTTGTTGTGCAATATCTGATTTCATAACAGATTGTTCCATTTTAAAACTAATAAATTCCAATATATTACTTACAGATTTAAGACAGAATCACCATGGTTTCCAATTCAGTGGGTACCTTCACACCTCAGATGGTCGAGTTAAACGCAAGCGAAAGCAAAAGCCGAGCAACTCAAAGTTCTTAATCAAAATCGAAAACGACGTCAAAGTGGAAAAGGTGGAACCAATTGATGACGCATATTTGGTTCAATGCTCACCACCACCATCGCCAATCGAAGCAATTGGCACGATTAAATCAGAGAGCGAGAGCGATGACGAACTGCATTTGAAAAGCGAGCCTGATTATGTCAAAACAAAGATGAAGATCGAGGAAGACGAATGTTCGAAGAAGAAATGTGATGCACCAGAAAATGAAAACGTAAATGACAATGCCTTCGATGGCCACGATGGTACAACTGGAGCCAACCCAAGACTAAACCCAAATGGCAACATAGAACAGCACGCACATAAGACAAAAGCAATAAAGAAAATAGGAACGAAGAAAAATGACAATGCAAAAATTCAGATTGATTCAACCGAAGCAAAAAATAAAAGGAAATACAAATGCAATTTGTGCAGTTATGCTGCTTCGTATGAATCTATGCTCATTACGCATATACGAACCCACACCGGCGAAAAGCCTTTTGCATGCGAAATATGTGCCAAGGCTTTTACACAAAAAGGTCATTTGAATCGACACAAGAAAGTTCATGCCAGCGAATTTCCATTTCATTGTCGAAAGTGTCGTCGAGGATTCAACCAAGATGTCGAAAAGATCGATCACCAAAATCAATGCCAACAACGACAATACCAATGTATTGTATGCAAATACACCACTGATCAATTGTCAGATTTCAAGAAACACATGCTAATCCATAGTACCGAGAAGCCTTTCCAATGCCGCGTTTGTTCAAAAACATTTATACAAAAAAATCATCTTCGCCAACATTTGCGCACTCACACCAAACAACTACCGTTTGCCTGCACAAAATGTGGTCAACGATTTGCTGATGAAAGCATTAAAAAATCACACGAGGATCGATGCAACCGTCGACGATACGAATGTTATCTCTGCCCATACAAATATTTCCTGAAAGGTCATTTGAAATACCACATGCAAACAAAGCATACAGGCGAAAAACAATTCCAATGTAATGTGTGTGACTGGAAATTTGTTTTGGAAGGCGATTTGAAAAAACATTTGACGATTCATGCGAAACCGTGCCCAATTCGTTGCACCAAATGTTGTCGTCGATTTGCAAACGAAGACGACAAGAATGCACATGGAAAGCATTGCAATCAACGCCACTTTGAATGTTACATCTGCCAAGTTTTGATACATAGTCCAGTGCAGTTAAAAAGCCACATGCGAAATCATCATACTGGTGACAAACCATTTCCATGCAAATGGTGCAATTCCCGCTTTTCATTAAAAAGCAACGCAAATAATCACATGAAGAATGTTCATCGTTCGGAGCAATAAATCTCCGTATAAATAAAGTTCATCACCAGAAGTGAAGGCTTGAATCAAAAATTCAATCAACAACATTCGGCTCCCCCCTTTTATTCCCGCAATTGCTCTACGTCAAAAAGTAACATTTCAAATAAAATCATGATATCTACATTACTTTTCCAAGTCATTACTAAAATGCATCAAATGAATTGTATCGAAAATGTTATTAATTCAAATAAAATACATTGAATAATCTCATCTATCTAAAAAAATATTTGCATAGTTTCTTTCGATCTTTAGTCTTTCTTTAGAAGGAATTAGAACTGTTACAACAAGAACAAAAATAAATTCAAAATTTGATTATCAAATAAGGAAATAAGTCTCTTTGAAACATGCACCTTTTGTGCGATGTTTATTTTTTGAGTTTTGGAATTTACTATAGGTAATTTAGGTATCGTTGTTATGTCTCACGCCATAGTATATCAACCGTACTCCAATCATAAGCTATCAAGCAGTTGTAAGAGTCAATTTAGCAATCATATTCATAGTTATTTCGATTTTTGGTGCCATTACATTAGTGCCCATTGCTAGCGCAGTATTTGAGTTTCCATTGGAAGAGGTTGACAGCGTTGAAACCGATTTCAATTCGAACAGTGATAGAAATTTTTTTCATTTAAATGTTGAAAATGTTGAACAATGAAATTAATAAATGTTACATCATTTTTCTTCAGATTTCACTCTTCCCAGTTATGAGCCACCGTTAGCGTATGGGAAAAATCAAACCGACTGTATCTGGTGCAATAAAACATGATATTCAATGAGCTATCGACGTAATTATTATCTTCATTTCTTTCCACGATTGTGTGTCTGTTCGCCCTACCTTCCATTTGGAACTTACAACGATCAGTATTCTACAAAAACACATTGAAATTCCATGGAAGTATTTTTGAATTAATTATTATTTATTGAATTTTAATTCAAGAAAAAAGTGACAAACAATGAAAATGTTCGGAGTTCCTTTTGGATTTCATTTGCTTAATTTTAATCAAATTCGGTAGAAGTTCAGTTGTGAGATCAGACCTCTGCTCACATCTTGATCATCTTCATCACCATGAAATTGTAGGATGAAGTCGAAATCAGTTCGAACTTTGGACTTCAACAAGCTATCAGAAGCACAATTTTTGGGTGGTTTTAGCTTCAATCGAATTTCGTACTTGAATGATGGTTTGATAAAAATTGGATTTGTCAACCATACTTGCGATGGACGTGAATACAGTGTTTCTTTTTCTTTGTATAAAACAACATCTTCGTCGCTGGATGGGTCCGTTGCAATTGAAATTCTGACGATCGTTATGTTTGCTGAGAGATAATACTTTTCTTTGTAAAAATGAGAGTGAGCGTATTCGTATAAACGGACGGTTGAGAATCCACTTAAAAAAGCCGCTTCATTGATCGAGAATGTGGTTGTTTCCAAATTTTGAACGAAGTATGGTTCTTCATCGCACGAACGGAATCGATCACACTCAACCAATTCTCTCATGTCCCATGGATCCATTTCACAGCGTTTTTCTCGATTTCCATCAAACATCTTTGACTCGAAATCCTCGTCCGCAATCATTTGAATGATGTCCTGTTGTTCGTCGAATGAAAATGTTTTTCCATACGATGGAATGAGAGTGGCATATTCGTTTAATGTCATCGATCCAAATCGAAAATCTTGGAAAGATTTGCCGAGACGAGATTGTACAATTCGCTTGGTCAAAATTTCCTTTTTGCTCGCCGTTTTAACCCACGACATAACTTCGAATAGTTCAATTTCAGAGCATGATAGCCAATCGAGTTTCAAAATGGCATCCATTGTTTTCTTGTCGCAATTTTGGAAGCTGGCCGATTTCAATACTGCCATTGTTTCAGCGCCGATTATGTCTTCACATGCGCTCGTGAGGCCTGGTCGATCGAGTAGAATACCCAAACCGTAGTACTCGCACACATTTTCTTCGTCGAGGTGTCTTTTCATGAATTTCTCACACACCGTCATACATGTGCCCATATCGTACATATTGCCGAGGTTCATGACTTTGCCAGCATTTTCCTTGGTCAATTGCACACGATCCAAGTAAAAAAACTGAAGAAATTCCTCAAACACGGCGGCTGACACGTCCACAATTAGCACTTCATTCTTCTCCTTCCACGACCCGTTGAACATTGTGGCAAATACATTGCTGGCAGCGGCCAACAAAGTTTTATGCGCCGGAACTCGAACGATCGGCTCGTTTTTGGGCTTGAACACAAAGTGCACATCGGCCAGTTCAGTGCTTAAATACAGCTTTTTGCCGATGTAGGCGAAAATATCATTTGGATCGTCGCTTGGTGATGACATGTCTTGTTTCGTTGTTTTTGCTGTACTGAAAATTGAGGTTAGGATTTAGTGGAAGGTGGTTGTTCTTGCACAATTGAAGAAATGGATACAAACAAATACCTTGATCGGTTGACTATTTCAAGTAGAACAATCTTCTCGAATTTTAACTTTTTCACACACAAAATGACAATGGGTAATGATTTTTAATAGTAGCTAATAGCTGATGTGTTCAGTTATATCGAAATGAGGTCTGTGAATGATGATGATGCTTTGCGAAGCGCGCAATTCTATTAACCAATCTTTCGGTTGCTGTCAATTGTGTAAATGTAACCAATTGGAATATTGAAGCGAAATCTTTAAAATCGCCGTCTTGATTTCGGTGCAGTGCTACTGCTTTAGCAGAAGTAATTTTAATTAAAAAAAATTTTTTTGAATATTAAGACTGAAAAATAAAGGATTTCATATAATTTCACGATTTATTGCATTATTTCAATCAATTTAATTTGTTCAAAAACAAATCAAGAATATTTACGCTTGAAGGTAATTCAATTCGCAGGCAATTGATGGCAGTCCACTTCACTTCAGAATTGTTACCAACGCAAACGACGTAAAAAACGTATTTTGTACAATGGCCGTCGATTATGCTGATTCATTGCGTACAAGAGAAACTGATCAGTCACAAGCAGGCAGCAATTGTAGGAAGAAGCACGTTTTTTGAAGAGCATAATTGCATACGATCTCTGAACAAACAAATTCATTATTTCAAAGGTGAGTTTTATTCGTTTGTATTTGCACTTTTGACAATGTTCAATTGTTCATTCCAAAAAAGAGTTTAACCAATTGACTTTAATAAAATTAGACGAATTGAATGTTTTGGTGACACTCGGCGATTTTGCTAGCGCTACATTTGGGTATTTAGTATTTTCGGAGAGGTTATGTTACATTTTTTAAGTAAATCATGGGCCGTGAGTCATGGCAAATAATAAAATACAGGACAATTTTTGGGATTTCGGATATTTTTATTGGTCTCATTCTTCTTTGTATGTTTTCAATCAGACTTAATACAGATTTTAATTAAAAAATCCATTTCCATCAAAAGCATATGCATTTTATGTCGCCTAAAAGCTTAAATGAGTTTGTTTTATTTTTTCTTCCTCGCGTAGTTGGTCAAAATCACAATGAATCCGTATTCAGTCAAAGGTACATTAGGTGGAAAGAGCAAGCGCAGGTGCAAGTGCAAGCATGCAGCATCGAAGGTTACAATCAAAGAAGAAGTCGTTGTCAAAGAGGAGCCAAGAGATGGCGCTGAATTGATTCATTTTTCGCCAGCACCATCACCAATATCGATTAATGTAAATGGCACGGTTAAGTCCGAGAGCGAGAGCGACAGCGAGTCGAGCACGAAATACGATCTTGATTGTGTGAAGAAAGAAATCAAGAGTGAAGATGAAGAAGAGTGTTCGAAGAAGAATTGGTGCTCATCGACACAAGATGATGGTTCAAATCAACGCAAAGGCGATAATAGAAGTGGTGATCGTCGACATCGTTCAGGACAAAATACACACAATAACAAAGGGCAACGTGGACGGAAATCAAAATCAAAGAAGCGGATTGGAGAAGAGAAGCCAAAGATTCACAAATGTCATTTGTGTAGTTATACAACATCACACAAAGGAACTCTCAATTCACATCTCCGAATCCATACCGGTGAAAAGCCTTCTGCATGTGAAATATGTGCAAAGACTTTTTCACACAAGCATGCTTTGAATCGACACAAGAAAGTCCATGCCAATGAATATCCATTCCATTGTCCAAAGTGTCGTCGAGGATTCGAACAAAAAGTCGAAAAGATCGAACACGAAAATCAATGCCAACAACGACAATACCAATGTATTGTATGCAAATACACCACTGATCGTTTGGCAAGTCTCAAACAACACATGGCAATCCATAGTGATGAGAAGCCTTTCCAATGCCGCGTTTGTTCAAAAACATTTAAACGAAAATATCATCTTTGCCAACATTTGCGCACTCACACCAAACATCTACCGTTTGCCTGCTCAAAATGTGGACAACGATTTGCTGAAGAAAGCTGTAAAAAAACGCATGAGGATCGATGCAACCGTCGACGATTCGAATGTTATCTCTGCCCGTACAAATGTTTCAAGAAAAGTCATTTGAAATACCACATGCAATTGAAGCACATAGGCGAAAAACAGTTTCAATGCAAAGTGTGTGATAAGAAGTTTGTTTTGAAATGTCAGCTCAAGACACATTTGAAAATGCATGCCAAACCGCGACCAATTCGTTGCATCAAATGCTATCGTCGATTTGCAAACGAAGACGACAAGAATGCACATGAAAAGTATTGTAGTCGACGCCACTATGAATGTTACATCTGTAAAGTTTTGATGCACCAATCAATGCAGTTAAAAAACCACATGCGTAA
>NW_022198767.1:0-26564 GCF_009176525.2 Contarinia nasturtii
TTAAACATTTTAGTTTTTATTCTTTCCAATTGTAAATAAAATGAATGCCTTACCAAGTGGCAACAATGTTGATTGATTGGTTGGCCCAGCTGTTGATGTCATGATTGTGTTTCAATTAAGTTATTGTAATTAAAAAACGCAATTATTTTAGACTGCTTGAATAGAAGTTGTGTTTGAAGGAATTGTGGCGTGGAAATATGCAGCTATTGAATACACATGAAGTTGGTTTGCCAAATGAAAGCACAATTCTGTCAATGTAATCGGTTGTGAAACGTTTAAAGCGACATGAAATGTCAAAATGCTTGGTGCAATCGCATTAGGTTAAAATTCACATAATACATTCACTGTGACCCAATTCATCAACAATACAAGAAGAAAGATTGAAAGAAACCTAGTGATTAATTTGAAAAAAGAATCCTCACATAAAACTAGATACTCAATTGAATTATTTGACAATCGAGGTAAGCGAATTAAATGAGCACCGACCGATCCATTGGCAGCAACATACACATCAATTCAAGCCCACCACCCCAAAACGTCAAACTCAATCAACAAAAGCGAACAACTGAGCTAGCTCGAGTATATCAATAAACGTAACCAAGTGTTGTTTGTTTGATCATTTTACCACAATTTCTTTCATATGAACTTTTTGTTTTTCCGAATTTCTTTCTTGTTTTTGAACATACAATTCAAATAAACTGCGTTGAATTTGCAATACTCACGGGGATATCAAATCGCAACATGGGAAGTGATAAGAAACGGTAAGTGAAACCTTTAACACAATTGCATCACACATTTATTGACTAAAAGCAATTTGAGTATTAATAGGTATTCAATAGGTTGAAAAAAATAATTGATAAACCGATGTGATTTCATTTCTTTTACACATGAAATGCATGTGAATAAATGTTACAATTTGCTTTCAGAGTTCATGATTCGGACAACGATTTATCGGATTTAGAAAAACGTAGTCGCCGAGATAGGGATGGTGAATCGTCAAAAAGTAAAAAAAAGCACAAGAAACACAAAAAGAATAAAAAATCAAAGAAACATGATGTGGATGGAAAAGAGAAACACAGCAGCAGCAGCAGTAAAAAACATAAGAAACATCACAAACGATCCAAATCGAACGATGAATATTTGTCCGATTCGAATACAGAAAGTGGCGCAACAACAACAAACACCAAAAGTGACACGGTGAGCGCATCAAGTCGTCATGATTTTGAAACAAAGCTACCTCCACGAGCAACGACAACGCTCAACACAAAATTCACCGAAATTATGAAATCGAATGGACATATTGTCGTGGCCAAAATTCCAGTTACAAAATACAATAATGGAAATGGTTCAGATGCAAACAAAAAACGTGAAACAACCAACAAAATACCGACCGATCCAAGTAAATTAGTTGAATTTATAACGAAATCGCTGGATCCAAATACATCAACGCAAGTAGTTTCATCCGCATCAGATAGCGATACCGTTCTTGATGTTGATAGTCCCGATGTAGCTGTCATTGAAGAAGATGATTTGAATCTAGAAGAACTGATGCGTCAGAAGGCTCTCTTACAAGCAAGACTGGGTGGCATTGCTATGTCCGATACAGAAAGTGAACAATCACGCAAAACACCATTGGTGTCGATAAATAAATTATCTACGACAACCGACGAAATAAAAACCAATGAGAAAAATAAATTGAAACGAACCGCTGATGCTAGTGTTAGTGATGTCATTCTACTTGATGATAGTAGCAATGATGCTAACGAAAAACCATCACCACCGAAAAAGAAATCACGGAGCAGCCGATCGAGAAGTAAAGAACGTACACATAAAGATCGAAGCAGCGGCAATGGCCGCAACAACAATCGTGATAATCGTGACAATGATAAATCATCGAAAACACGTCGTTCAGATGTTGAAAATCGATTTAAAGAAGACTTACGCAAAGAAATCGATCGTGACAAAGAACGTAGTCGGGTTAGCCCACGGAGGCAAGGCGCATCTGCTCTTAAATCAGGTGCACATTCGCCCAATTCAAAGTCACGCTTATCAACAAACGACAAAAGTAAACAAACACAGTCCACATCGACGTCTTCAGCATCGATACGAGAACGGGAGGTAAATAGATTAGGTTTAAAGGCAAGATAATTGACGGCGATCACTATTTCTTTTCTTTTTTTATATATATCTTTATTACTATTATTATTATTATTTTTGAAAGTACACAAGCGTATTGTGTAGACTGTGATTTATTCAATTTTCTCATAAAATTTCATTCGTTTCCGACAATCTATGTGCCTTTTTTTCTACAATAAGGATCGAAATAAGCCACGAGACCATTACGATAAATACGATCGTCATGACCAATATCTAAATAGACAAAGGCGGTTTAGGGATGAAAAATATCGTTCAGATGAATTGTCTAGGAAGAAAAAAGAGGAACGAAGTGACAAGTATATGGGATCACTCAGTGAAGGTCAAAAACACAAAGATTCAAGTAGTGGCAGTGAGTTGGGCGATATAGACATTGATGACGAAGATGAAGAGGAGAAAATCATCGAGATGCGAAGAAAAAAGCGCGAAGAATTAATGAAGGTATACAATAAATTTTCAAATCATCCACACCATTTGCATATTAGACGTAACAATATAAATTTTCGTAAAAATGAACAGAAATTATCGGGTACAACGAAAGAAAATCGCTCGAAACAAATCAATGAAACGATGACAGACGAAAGTGTCGACGATGTAATATTCGTTGAAGAACCTGGACCGAAATCGTTTAAGCACTTATTTTCACATGACAAAAATAAAAGTGAAGTTAATAAATCCGAAACGCCACCACCGCAAATCGATCATGATCAGGACGATGAGAAACATAAGGATGCATTAAAGTCAAAAACTGATGGGAATGGGGCTACCAAACGTACTGATTGGGACATGTTTGCCGAACAAGATATTGATTCCAATTTTGATGTAAGCAATATATTAACTATTGAGTTCTTCATCCATTTCCAATGACAAAAAATTGTTTTCTTTGAACTATAGAGTCCAAGTACAATCATTGCTAACAAAAACACTGTCGAAAATCCCGCTTTAACTGATAATTGGGATGATGCCGAGGGCTACTATCGTGTTCGAATTGGAGAGATTTTGGATAATCGATACAGTGTGTTTGGTTTCACTGGTCAAGGTGTTTTCAGTAATGTGGTGAGTGCACGAGATCAAGCCAGAGGCAATGCTCATGTGGCTGTTAAAATCATTAGAAACAATGAAATCATGTGAGTTTTTATTCCCAATTTGCCATCTTTCTTTTTTTTACTTTTGATTTAAAATCGTTTGAAAAATAAAAAAAATGCTACGATTATTGTTTAGGCACAAAACTGGTTTGAGAGAGTTGGAGGTCCTGAAAAAATTAAATGACGCCGATCCAGATGATCGATATCATTGTCTTCGGTTGCATCGCCATTTTTTCCACAAACAGGTAAAATATTAATTAAGCAAAGCATTTTTCAAAATTTGTTGATTTATTTTTTCGTTGATCATTTTCTAGCATTTATGTATGGTATTCGAACCGTTGTCGATGAATTTGAGAGAAGTGCTTAAAAAGTATGGCAAAAATGTTGGTCTTCACATAAAAGCTGTGCGCAGTTATACACAACAACTATTTTTAGCGTTAAAATTATTGAAGAAAACGGGCATTTTACACGCCGACATCAAACCGGACAACATTCTTGTCAACGAGAGCAACTTAATTCTAAAATTATGTGATTTTGGTTCAGCAACACATATCTCTGACAATGAAATAACACCCTATCTGGTATCGCGATTTTATCGAGCGCCCGAAATCATCATTGGTATGCAATATGATTATGGAATTGATATGTGGTCGGCTGGCTGTACTATTTATGAATTGTATACGGGAAAAATTTTATTCAGCGGCAAATCAAATAATCAAATGTTAAAATTTTTTATGGATTTAAAGGGAAAAATTCCGAATAAAGTGATAAGGAAGGGACAATTCAAAGATCAGCATTTCGACCAGAATGGTAATTTTCTATCGCATGAAATCGATCGGTTAACTGAACGGGTAGGTATATCAATTCAATTTAATTAAATAATTGCTAAATTTAAATTTTCCATGTTCTTCTATTTTGATAGGAAAAAATTGTCGTTATGCCAGTTATAAAGCCTACGAGGAGTCTTCATCAGGAGCTGGTAGCGGATCAAAATTTGCCGGACGATCAACTGCGTAAGGTTTCACAATTGCGTGATTTGCTTGACTCTTTGTTCGCATTGGATCCCTCAAAGCGTCTGTCGCTGAATTTGGCTCTTGCACATCCATTCATACAAGAAAAGATGTAAGAAACTATGTTGCGTGCAGCTCTTTATCATAATGAGTGATTGAAGAAGACGAAGATGTGTGGCTCGAAATAGGTATAATCTATAATCAATGCTGCCCATTTTGAGTACAATTTTTTCAATAGCAATGATGCGAATAGTCAGATTTGTAAAACAATTGATCGTTATCATTAATATCATTAATATTATTTTTAACGATGATTTATGTCCCAAAAAAACAACAACAAATAAACAAAAATTATTTAAAATTTTCACAAACCTGAACTCTTATGACTTTCTAATTTCATTTTATCGTTGAAGACGTTCTAGTTTATTCCCCAAATATATATGATTTTATTTCATTTTGTTGCAAACATCGTGGCAGTTGAAGTGATTTAACGACATTGATTTGACTCTTAATTTATACAACTCTCACATTTATCCATTCTTACACCGAAGTATCGAATATAATAAATAATATCAACATTTCCAATTTTCATCTAATAGTGAATACAGATCTTTTTTAATAGAATTTACAATATTGAGCAATAAACAAGCAATAAGTTTTGCAATGTAATTCATTTTATCAACAATAAAATTCGAATTATGTGATTTAAAATTTTTTTTAAACTCGACTCTTTATAAATAATTCAGAATGTAAAAATCCGAATAAAAAGTAATTATATGATAAATAAAGTAATTTAAACCACAATATCCAGTTATGATTTGAGATGAGTTTTTGTAAAAGCTAAATCGAAAAAATTTATGTTTAAATGGTCGAAATGAATGAGATTCAATAATATTGAATCAATATAAACTCACTGAGGAACGTAGCATACCTATGAGTAAATCTCAATAAAGTGAAGGAATTCATCATATTTCATTTAATATCCAATTGTTAATTCATGAAGTTCCCCAAATTTCTTATACAACCTGTTAAACTCCACATACTCATTGTATTTTGTTGCCACGAGGAGTCGCTTATGAAAAATATCTTTAAAAAAATTGTTGTATTGACCATATTTACTCTTTTTGGTTGTGGCACAATGGAGCACGATTTTTGATTTTGTCATTTTCCATTTTGGTCAATTTAATTTTTCATGAAATCAGAATTCATAATAATAATTTCCCTGGAAATTATCTTTTGAAAAAAATTGAAATTCTACTTTATAGCGGTTCAGAAATTAATTCATTTCGAAAAAAGAAAATACTCTCAGAATTGAAAATACATGGGCCATGGTATAAGAAAAAGACTTCCGTTATTACAATTATCTTATAAAAGTGCGAAATCGCATGGTAAATTTATTTCTTCTGGCTTGTAAAATATTTTTCACAACTTTCTGATAAGCAAATTACCTTACGATATACAACTACACTGTACTATGATTTAATTAGGAAAACAAAACCGAAAAATCTACGAGTAAAAATGGTCGGCCTTGTCTAATATATAAAGTTGGTTCAGATTGTTAGACCGGCTACATCGCATAAAAGAAGATTGTCTGCGCCATCTTCAATTTCTTTTGTTGTTAAATTACGTAGACGTTCTTCCAAATCGTCGAATTCCATGTCATTGCGTTGTTGTGTTAATGTTTTATACAATAGACCTGTTAACATTGACATTTCAACAAATAATTTTGCTGTCTCTGGTGTAATGCCTACATCGAGACGGGAACGCATCAAAAGCAATTTACTTCTCGCCAAATCATAGGGCGTTTTTCCCGATCTATCGCATATATTTACACGAGCACCATTTTGTAAAAGGATACGCACCACCTGAAAAATGATTGAATATGACAAATAATTGTATACGGAGACGTTGTAATTAAATAAATGTAGAAAACAATTGAAATAAACAAAATTCAATTTTATAAATGTAAACAGAAAAGAAAATTAAGTACAAACCATATTGAAATTGTATGAGCTAGCTGAACACACAGCAAGATGAAGAGGTGTATTGCCGAGTGAATCTTGTCTGTTTGGATTTGCACCGCGTGTTAGTAGAATTTTAACAACATCTTTATATCCACGGCTCGATGCCAAATGTAATGGACTTCGGAAATGTTCATCGGCTGCGTCCGGATTCACGCCACTGTCCAATAGTCGAACCAAAAGTTCTATATTTGAAACCGACGCTGCCAAACGTAACTTTCGTTCGTTCGGTAATTTACACACATACGGCACTAATGCATGACGAGTTGTATGATGATGTTGATAGCGACGTGTATCTTTTCGACTTTCTTTCCATTCGGACATTCGATCTGGTCGTCGAAAACTTTGTGCTGAACTTGTTCCTTCATATGACGATGATGTCGATGCTGTTGATGAACGAAATGATTCAAAACTTTGGGCTGCCTGACTTAGTGCTCGGGTCACTGCTGCGTCCATTAAAGAACTACTGCAGCCCTCTTGACCATTCATTGAGGTATTGGCGCTGTTATTATTACTAGTATCGTTCGTACAAAAACTATCGTTGCTTGTGTCAACTCCTGAATCGTTGGATGCCATTTTCTAAAGGTTATTTCTATTTCTGTTGATTTTTGATCGGATTCAACTTTTTTTTTGCTATTCCCTTTTCTCTTTTTATAATTTAATATTTCTTTTTATTAACGCTTTTTTTTATTCGAGTCGATTGCAACTACAATGAAATTAAATGCATACTCAACGAAAAAAAAAAATGAAAATGAAGTAATGCCAATCTATTTGTAAACACAGAGAACTATATAAAACATAAATTTGTTTTGTTATAAGCAATTGTCAAAATATTGTCAATACTTGTCGTGGTGAGTGAGAGTATTTTTTTCGTAGTAGTGGTGCCATCTCTCAATTCACACTTGAACATTTACGAACAACAAAAATATCAACTACATGAGTATTGGTTTAATAAATTTTATTTGCGTCAAACTAAAATCTAAAGAAAATTGTTGCATAAAATTATCCGATTTCATCATCTCCTTTTGGCATTGATAAACTAAGTAGCGGCACAATAGCATTGCTCGTGATTAACGTTGGCTGTTCGATCGATAACGATGTATTTTGCGATTGTTGTGTGTTGAAGTTGTGCAAACGTAAATTGAGTTGATTTATTTTCCAATTGTTTTGACTAAACGGATCACGGCTCAATCCAAAAATTGCCTCAAATGTTCCAACAAATTGATCAACTTTGTGTAATGAACCGCAAGTCAGTACCAACACCAAACCATGACAGTCAATTCGTCCCTGTGTTCCTGAGTGACTGATATTTAAATTCAAGTATAAATTGTACTTAGACAACAGCGATTGACAAAATTCCAACACGTTTTGGGCGCTCAAATGCTCCTCTTCCATAAGAATTTGTTGATTTTCCAAAAATCGTACCGTACACTTGCAATCACAAAAAAAGTCATTGGCTTGCAATCGATTTGAGTTTAAATTTTCATAGAACCAAGTGGCAAATGTTCGAGCCATTTGATTGATTGGAAAATGCTCGGGATGGTGGTCATTCGTTGCAATACTGTTGTGATTACTTGCGGGCACCTGAACATCTTGAGGGAGTTCATTTTTGGTATTTACGGTACCATCATCATCATCATCGGATAAGTAATATAGCTGCTTCCAATACTGAAGAATCTTTTCTATCAAGAGTTGTTTTGTAAACTCACTAGTTACGGATTGCTTTTTACTGTGTAAATATCGAAATAAATTCCCTTTTCTAATGGACTTTCGATTAAGTATGCTTTCCGTACTTGACGAATGTAGTAAGATTACATCAATTGCCTCTGAAAATGAGAATATTGAAAATGTTATCATTTTGTTCGGTTAAGTGATCGTGTCAATATACTAACCTGAATTCGTTTGCGGAGTTTGCAGCATGTTTTTTGATACAATTTTTGCCACAGGAATGGCTGTATCAGCTGCTGCTTCTGAATTAAAAAAATTAATCAAGCCTAATCTTTCCCAATTTGCGAATTTGTTCATTTTTCCATCACAATAATGTTCGCCAAAACACAAACAGAGCTACATTTTGTCCTTTTTGAATATGTCATCGACAGTCAGTCGAATAATACAGAATGTGGAGATTTTTTTTTTCAATCGGGTCACACTTTTTTAATTCTGACATATTATGTCAACAAATTTCAAACATTTCATCACATTGTTTCTGAATTTAGCGCGAGTGCATTCATTTAAAAAAAAAAACACGCAAAAAAGTACGTCTTCAAGTAATTGAATATTTCGCAGAACTAAGATCAGCGTAGCCATGGAAGATGAAAACGATGCCAATTTGAATGCAGTTTTTCAGAAATGCAACAACAATATCAAATTGGTGAGCTGTTAAAGACAATCGAAATTGGAAATAAAAACCTTTTGTCACACAATTGATGCTAATGTTTTAAATCTTTTTCTAAATTTCAGTTCTTGTCAACGGTTGCTAAGTATACAGCAACAAAGATTGATTTTTCGACAAAAGACATACTAAATGTAAGCTTTTTTGCTTTTTTTAAAATTTTATACGAAATGAAATAAACAATATCGAATACAAAATGGCGTTAGGTACCGGATTTGTTCGAAACTGCTTTTGAAGCGGCACAAAAGGACATTGCTAACAAACAACCACAACATGAAGTGACTGGACACGAAACATTGATCGTTACAGATAACGGTACAACCGATGCATCCAAAGGATTGCAAATAGACAATGACGATTCACGTGATATGTTCGAATCCGAAAACATTCACAACAATAACACCAACGACAATGACGACGATGATATTGTTCCAGAGACACAATTTTTTCCAGAAGATACGACTGGTTCAGGCGAGAGTGTTGACATCCCATTCTACACCAACGATATGTCTGATGATGAAAGCGATAATAAAATTGCACACATTCATGCCGATTCAGCGGCAGAAGACTTTACCGAAACTCAGTCACAAATGATTATGGTAAACCTGGATCAAAGTTTATTGCGCATTGAAAATTATTCGAAGGCTCCTTCGACTACTCGTGTTACAGTAGCAGAAAACGACGCCAATTCCACAAATGTTGAAATTCAAGCTGACGACGATGATGAAACAAATAATCGTCGAGTTGATCGCAGTGAATCTTCAACGCCCGATCTTGATTTTTTGACACAATCCAATGAAGTTCATCAATTAAAATTGGCGGCAGAAGAGCCACAAGAAAATGATTGTGATGAAACTCAGATGTTTTCGCAAAGCATTTTTGATGAAAGCACAAATCAAGTAATTCAAGCCCTTTCACCGAATCAAACCTCATCAACTGAAGACATTTTTGCGGTTGCAACACAACCACCCCCAGCTATTTTCAAACAACCGATGGCCATAAGTACACCAAAAGTTGCAACCAAACAAAAGGACGTTGGCATCTACGACGAACCGACACAAAGATTGGAACCAGAAAGTCGAATGTCAGCAAAAAAGACCGTCACATGGGAACGAAAGTCAAACCAAAACAATAATTCAGGTATATTTTGATTGAATTTTTTTCGGCATCATTTTAAGAAACTTTTTATTCGGTAGATGAAATATTCGATATGGAGACACAGGTATTCGTACAGCCAAATGTTACGAGTGATGCATCCGCCATAAATGAAAATCCAGATGAAGATGGTATTTTTGAAGCGGAAACACAGATAATCGAGCCTCCAACTGATGAAATCGACATTTATGATATGCCCACACAAAGGTTACAATTATCACGTATGCCAGCAAAGAAACGTTTTCAAGCCATTGCAACAGAAAGTAGTCAACCGGCGAATACACCAGATTGGTCATTGGCAGCACGAATTACAAAAGATGACATCGACAGGCACGAAAAACAGCTTGAAGAACAACGGAAAAAACTTGACGCCGAACAGAAGAAAAAAGATAAAGTCAAGAAAAATCGACGTTTATTTTCATCAAGTTCAGAGGAAGATGAGAATGAAGATGATTTAGAATTTGATCTTCCGAAACCGGTACAAGAACCACCAAGACGCCGTAAATCCGCTAATTTTATAAAACGTTCCAATTCGGATAGCGATGATGATTACAATGAAGTTGCAGTGTCAAAAAAATCCAAACTGGATGGCATCGAAACAAATCCAAAAAATATTAAATTGCGACGTGTATCGGTCAATCTTTCACGAGACGAATTTTCGAAATTGATGGAAAATGAGGTGTCGAACAAAAGCAAGAATCATGCGAAGGATAAATTACAAAAAGCGTCGAGCGAAAATAAGAAAAACGCAAAGGCAACTACAATTGAAGACACCAAAGAACGTAATTTACGTCAACGAACAGTGGAAACTCGAAACGGCTCAACTAACAACAAACGAAAACCAGAACCGGTCACCGTAAAACCAAAGGAAAAACGCGACAAAATGGAACCGGCCACTTCATCATCGACAAAATCAATTGACAACGCTGAAATCGACAAGCCAAAAACACGAAGAACAAGAAAAACAAGCCATACAAAGGAGGAACCAACACAAACACGCACAGTGAGTAATATATTTTTAGCGTTATATACAAATTCCATTTATTTATTTTTTACATGAGGATGTCTGTATCATGACCGTCAATCGTTTGTAAGAATAAAGATCTCAGCAACCAATTGCACAAACGTTCAACTGTCATGATACAATTTGAATGCGATCGATGTTGTATTTCATCACTAAATTTTTTTATTTTTGTTTCATTTCTGTTTTTTAATTCGATCACGAACAATCAATCAAACGCGAACAATTGGCATATTTATATATATTGGCTGTGCAGCGAATATTGAGATCCCGAGTCATATCAATTGCCAACTAACAAGCAAAGCAATACAAATTCAGAACTCAATCTGTTCTGAATTAAAAAAAAAAACTAAAATAAAAACATGATCAAATAAAATTTTAAATTTAACATGAAAAACAATGTAATCCAAATCGCAAACGATTTTACAAATTTAAAAGGTTTAAATTTCTTTTATTGTCATCACAATCAAATTAGTATTAAATTAATCCAAACAAAATGTTTACGACTTTTTTTTGTCCCACAGACCACTACAAACGATTCTCTTAACTTACTGCCCACAAATCGTCGAAACTCTGAACGTGTATCAACGCGTAATTCAACAAGACAAGCTATCCTTTTTACTCTAGTTAATCCAGCTCCATATACAACTGTGATCCCAAAATTGGGTGGCTGTATCGTAGATACGGTGCAATTGGGAACGGTTTTGATCTGTGATCGCGTTGGTCGTACATTTAAATTTCTTTATGCTATGTCCAAAGGCATTCCGATAGTATCATCGCGTTGGTTAGACGTATCCGCAAAAAATGGCGAATTCGAGCCCACCAATTCGTATCTATTAGTTGATAAGAATTCAGAAAAACGATATCAATTCAATTTGAAAAAATCACTGGGTAAATTTTGTTTGGTTTTCCTTTTGTTCCGTTTTCATTTATGGATAAATTTATTAAATAATTACAATATTGAAACAGAAATTGCACGTCACACACCACTCTTCAAAAATTACCATATTTTTGCAACGCACAATGTTCAACCAACTAAAGAAGAAATAGCGGAAATTGTTGAATGTTGCGGCGGCAAGTTTGCGGACAATCCTGATA
Organism: Contarinia nasturtii; assembly: GCF_009176525.2. Classification (NCBI taxonomy): domain Eukaryota; kingdom Metazoa; phylum Arthropoda; class Insecta; order Diptera; family Cecidomyiidae; genus Contarinia; species Contarinia nasturtii. The sequence goes on from NW_022198767.1 coordinate 11,937, forward strand.
AAAAGCGAAAACCAAATACAGTAGCTGTACTAATATCAAATAAAAAAGACAGCAAAATGTGGAACGCATACCGAAAAGCTCATCCAGATGTTCAGATTGTCAGTTCGGAGGGTTTCATGCAGAGCATTTTGAAGCAGAAAATTACCTTTCCAGATTATCTCTTAGTTTAAGTCGATTTAAGTTCATAAATTATATCTTTCAAACTGGTGTTGAAAAATTTAAGATTTCGCAACGACAATAGTCGTATAGACAGTGCCATTCTAACATACAACAATAAACATAAATTTCATATCAGTATAAGTTCTTTATTCTCGTTTTAATTATATTATGATTAATTTCATTTGTTTGACTTCGCAAATTATTTACTTTACGTAAATTGTGTTTTCATGTAGTTTTTTTTTGTTACATTCACCATTTATAGAAAATAAAAAGGATGATGAATCTATTTGGATTTGGTCAAAATTAGAACGGCAGAGGGTACTAATCCAAGTTGTTCGAGTGGTTTTTCATAGTCTTCGTCGCCATAAACTTTGCGCGGAAAGTTTGTCATTAAACCAAATGGTTCGTCGATGCCTTGCTTTATTTGCACAAACAAACGTACGGCCGACAATTGTTCTTTGACATCGAACGTTTCGACCAATGTGCTTCCATTCAGCAAACGAATTTGGATGCGCGTATTTGCATATGACTTCGATGTATTTGTTGTCGAGGAGGTTGACGACGGTTCGGCTATAGTGATTGTATTTGGTGGTGGTGAGATGGCGGCAGTGGTACTGGCTTTTCCAGAAAGTCTAAATTTATGAATTAAAAATGGACAAATTAGCTGATTTTTTTTTTTCAAACAAATTACAATGATAATACTCACTGTGCCATTTGCTCTCGGCGTGCAGCTTTATCAGCTTCGATTTGTGCGCGGACTCGCTCGCGGGCCATTCGATCCTCTTGTTTTTCACGTTTTCTTTGTTCCACCAATTTTTTCATTTCTTGTTCTTCAACTTTTCGCTGTGCTTCTGACATATCCTTACCTAAGGGGAGAATCACAAAAGAAAAGAATACAATTAATTTAAAATAATCGAAAAAGAATCAATAATCCTTACCACTTCTAATTCGAAATTTTTCACGTTCAAGCGCTTCACGCTTTTCTGTTTCTTCCCGCTCCATACGCTTTTGACGCAATTTATCTTCTAGCCGGGCTAATTGCTCTTTCTTTTCATCTTCGCTCAATGGCTTCTTTTCTTCGGTCGATTCCGAAAAATTACTATGTCCGGATTTAGCAGCATGAAATTCCACTTCCATTTGATTTTTAAACAATCGATTACTACAACATACAAACAACGAACAAATTCCAATCAATATTATAAAACAGTCAGCAAATAATTAAGAATTTGTCTAATAATTACCATTCTTCGCATTTGAATGATTTGACTTCTTGGGGTTCACTTGTGCTGGCACCTCCCACATTTGATTCGGTCGTGTTTGTTGAATCGGCTGAAACACATTCGGGGGCTATTTCTGCATCGTCCGAATGGGCCAGCAACCATTCCATCGCCGGTTCAACACCTTTGTTACCGGTTACATTTAATGCTTTTTGTCTGAAATTTATCGAAACGATCAAACGATTGTTATCTCAAATGCATAAAGAAATCAAATTATAATCATTTTTTTTTGCAAGTACTTACGCCTTTTCTTGGGAAAATCCCATATCAATCAACATCTGTAAATCCATTTCCTGCACAGAAATTTGGGATATTCACGTTTTTTCTTTTATTTTTTGGATTTTTTTTTATTTTAAATTAAATTGGAATTGTAAGTTGTGTTGTCGAAATTGCAAAAAAAAAAACTGAGCGTATATATGTAATGATCGGCTAAATTTCAATTAAAGCTGTCAACAACATACACACATTCACACTGATGGAGAAACGATTCAATTCTTTTTTGTTGTGTTATTTTTCTTGCTGTCTATTTGAACTCACTCAAAACATTCAAAGTGTCTATATATGGAGAGATATGCGATTCAAAGTGGGCAACCCTAAAATGATTAAAGCAGATGGCGCACAAGCGGATACAAATTTGTCAACGATAGTTAGTGGCATTCAAAAGACGTTTACATTTCCTCGATTACACTTTATCACAAACCTTTCATCGTTCAATATACTTCCAATACATTTTTCTTTGTCGTCATAATGGAGGATCGATTGGGAGAGGCAACCGATGCCTCATCGGAAGAATCAGTTACTTCAGGCAGCGAACATGTAAGAAGAAAGAGATTCAAATTCACTTTGACCAAATCTCGTAATATTCCCTCTGACTCGGACTCGTCTTTCAATGCAAACCGGCCCACATCTACAACCAAAAAGAAGAAAAACATCAAGCAAGCAGTCGATAGTGTTGTCGATTCAGTTGCAGATCTTCTCGAAAGTCTTCGTATATATAAATCGTAAGTTTTTGCTTTTTTCTTCATAAAAATATCATTATCAGTTCGTTTTTTATAAATATATATTTGAATCAAAAAAAAAAAAAATAGTGAAAAACGCGATAATGAATGTACGGATACTTTGGATGCGTCGGCACAAACATTAAAAGGGCAGGTAATCAAGCTCACCGAAGTTGTAAAAGAGATGGAGGACTGTGCTGCATCAATAAAGGCAAAAAACCAAAATCCAGGTACATTTAATTTTGAAAATGTTCTTCGTATTTCTTGGTAGGTGATTAGCACTAATCGATTTTTGTTCTGTTTTTATGTCCAACAGGTCAACAAGAAAAATGAAGATAGTGGAAAAATGTACAAAAATGTTAATCAAAAAATATACAACGAACAAAATGGCCTATATAACAAAGAAAATGAAGAAACCAAACAGACTGTAAATTTTAAGTCTATTTGTTATTTATATGACAAAAAAATACGAACTTTATTTTTAAATGTCATTTTTGTCTCTCTATTTTTAATGACTTTTTATTATGGCTATTTTATGTTAAATAAAAAAATCATTATTTTTCTGCTAAAAAAACGATTTATTATTTTGTTTATACATGTATGTGTCTGTTTGAACTCACTCCAAACATCCAAAGTTGTAGACATTGCTCATTTGACAGTTCGTACCAACATTGAACGCTATCAGTTTCTCATTGACATTTCAAGCATTAAGAGAGAGAGAAAGAGAGAGATACTCAACGAAAACATTACACTCATATTTTGTTTGTTGGTCAATTTTCTTGTGGTTGTAAATAGATCGTGTCTTCATTTAATTGCATTAGTTATTATTCACATTACTTACACTCTTTTAAATGAAATGACTTCAATTTTACAGTCGGTATGTATGGTATAGAAGATAATTTCGGTTTTTTTTTGTATTGTATAACTAAGTGATCATTGAATTTCAGTCTAAAATGCAACACGACGTGGTCAACGCTCTGGCCGATACGGTAGAAAATTTAAAAATTTCAGCATTGGTAAATGCAGCAAAAATATCACCACTAGTACAAGAAAGGACAATTGGTCCAAGGGATACGAATGGTGTAAATCAGACGGCAAACTATCTCAAAGAAGAAAATGAGCGCATTGACAACAGGTGTGATCAATCGTCAATGACGAATAATAACAATAATAAATCAACGAAATATGGAACACTAAATGGAAGCAAATTCCGTAAGGATGTTTGGCGTGAGGTAAACATTGATGAAACGCCAAAAAATATAATTCAATTGAGCGACTGTAAAGCAATCAGTTTTCGTTTGGCTGCAAGTAATGCAGAGAGACAACGTCGCGCCAAAATTTCCACAGATTTACAAGAGAAACAATGCCAATGGGACTCCGAGCTAGAGTTACGTTTACAGCAAATTCGTATCGATTCGGCTGAAAAACAAAAGCAAAATTCAGCAAAGCGATTGGAACGTGAAAAACTGGCATTGAAAGCGATTGAACAAATCGAAGCCGAAGCCAAAAACGATGAAATAAAATCGAATATGAAAAAAACTGAAATGATTGAACACAGTCGAAAGTTAATTGAACGTGCAAATCAACTGAAACGACAGGATGAAATTCGTTTGTTGTTTGAAAGTGTCAATGCAAATAAGCTGTTGTTCATCAATTTATTCGAATTGTTTGCAAAAACGATCATCAATCACCAGACACTATTGAATCAAATTGGTAAATTGGCCGATGCAACGAATAAACAAGATACATTGTTGAAACGTTATGAAAATATCATTAAATTAGTCAATTCAAAACCAATAACCATTACGGAAACTGAACAATTTGAGAATTTGTGTTCGGATATCAAACAAGAACAAAACGATTTAAATGATATCATTCAAAGCAGTAAAGATTTATTGAATCAAATTGCTACATGTGATGCAGCCACAAAACCAACAAATAGTGTACCAGTCAAAAATGAATTGCCAAAATATCCAACCGACACGAACCGAACAACCAATGCGAACGAAATTTCTGTCACCGATGGCAACGCAAGCCAACCACAAATTCCGGTCATTCGATCAAACAACAATGCCGGCTCTGAAGATCGCATCGCTCAATATTTTGAATTGATAAACTATCATCGAGATTATTACGCTGAAATTCAACCACTTTTTACAAGCAACGATGATAATTTGAAAAAATTTCGATTCAATTGCCAGAAAAGTGTGAATACTCCAGTCAATTCGATTTCTGCCGTTAGCGTCGAACATCTTCAGGTATGTATGAAATAATTACTTTATATTGTCGATGAAATTCGATTTTATTTCATTTTCCCTGTTTTTGCTCTCACAGGATAAGTTTAAAAAGATCTCGGATTTATTGTCGGGCAATCCAACGCTTCTACCTGGTGATATTCAATTTTCGGCCGCAGAACATCCACTCGGAATTAAATACTGTACATTTTTGTTAGCGAAGAAATTCATTGTGAGTTATAATGTCCTCATTGTCAATAGGATTTTTAATAAAATACGAATCAAAATGCTCGTTCTAACAGACACAAGGAACAACTGTAACCAGCAGTCATCATCAAGCAGCCTTCCCAATCGCAGCAGTCCTTGTATCGATTTGGCAACTGTTTCCTGATGTCGGAAAACTTTTCCTAGCCCTGCTCTATATAGAATGTCCGTTTTTGGTTCCATATATTATACCTCAAAAGAATGGACAAACAGACACCGAATACTTCAAGTAATTACACATTTACACATGGACATTGAATTGAAATGGAAAGCCCAGTGATATGATATTTTTTTTTCTTCTTCTTTTAGAACGTTGGGATATAAGTTTAACGATGATAAAATGGAAGATGAAGAACAACATTTGAAACGAATATCTGGTCTACAACGACTTTATTCAGCTGTGTTAATAACAAAATTAAGACGGTCTCAACAACATTTAGAGCATCCACATGGCATCGAATATGGTTGGATTTGGTTTTCAAATTTTCTTATGCTTGACCCGCTGCCAGGCATTAGTGCGTCACTTATGCTTGAATTTATTCAAATATGTGGTGCTGAAATGTGTCAAGTCTACAAAAAGCAGTTTATGAAATTGTTGATACTACTTTATAATCAATACATTACGAAATTGGAAAAGGTAAGAAATGAGAAGTGTATAAGACCTTTAAATTATGAATGAGTTTTAAAAAAAATATGAATTTACAACAATTTCTTTGTTCTTCTCAGATTGACAGTGGTGGTCCATTTGCGCGGCTCAAGGAACTCATCACCAACATCGTTAATCAAAACAAAATTACACCGCCGAGTGGAACGCTACAGCCAAACTTTTGGTAGTTTAAAAAACCCAATTTTTTGTTGATTGAACATGGTTTTTGTTTTGAAATAAACTTTTTTTTATTAATAATCATTTGTTTGTTTTCTTAACACAATAATTTACGGGACTTTATTCATCCATTGATTGTAGTATTTGACGTGCACGTTCGTAACGTGCTGATGATGTTAGTTCCTCTTGATTTTCGTCTGTAATTTTTGTTTCAATTTCCTTAATAATAGCTTCAGCTGATTCGATTATCATCGCCCGAGAATGACCCTATAGAGAAATGAATAAAAAAACAATTGGTAATTAAAATGGAACCATATTCTCATTCTAGAAAATGGATTTAATTCAGGTGTGGCAGACAGATTGTTATCTGTTACTCTCATAATAAATTCAAGAAATTACCTTTGATGTGGCCAAATACTTGATCGCAACATCACAGTGTTCGGTGTCAATGACTTTTTCATCGAATACATTCTTTTGAATAAAAATTTGGCGTAATTTTTCATATTTCCATTCATCTCTACTTGTATCCCACTTGACTAAGTATGAGATCGTTTTTTCGATTTCTTTGTCCTTGTTCCGAACGATGTTCTGTTGCTGTTTTTGCTTTTTTTTCTGTCTTTTGGACGGTGGAGGTGCTGGCATTCCATTTTCTTCTTCATTTTCATTGGTCTGCGATTCTTCAGTTTCAGCTAATTTCTTCAACTTTTTTCGTTTGGGCGGTTTCTTGTCGGTCTTAAATGCTGAAAAAAAAACCATTTAAGAATCTACTCATTATAAATGAATGCTTTGCTGAGATTACGATTATTGCTGCCTGGTGATTCTGTCTGATTCTGCGGTTCAATCGACGCTACAAAAACACAAATGAAATTCTAACTTAATTTAATCTGATGAATTCCAATGATTAATTAATTACCATTCTCTGACTGCTTTTCGGTTGAAACAACGGCTTCAGTTTGATCTTCGGTCATTATGATTCTGTTTTCAAAAAAAAGAAGTAGACAAACACACCAAAAATTCGTTTTTGTATTTACAAATACAGTTTATAGTGGCAACGTGCTGATGACAGCTTGATAAGTGAGTGTGTGGTTTAAAAAAAATAACATTGTAAATCTGAAACGAATGAAAAATGTCAACATTTCCTAACCTCAATGTTATTTTTTTCCCTTCAGCACAACAGTGTCTGAAATAGTCTCGACAAAAAAACTGTTTTGCATAAATCAAATTTACTTTTTAAGTAATTTTTTTTTTTTTTCGCAATGTTGAGACAAACGATCAATTGTATAAAATATCGAGCTATTCCACAAATTCGGAATCGATCGACATTGGCAAATGCGGAACCTTCAAAATGGGATCTACTGGTCGGTGTGCAAATTGAGCGATTGCCAGTCATAACAAAAACATTGAACAAACTAGAACGTGATTATCAGGTATGATATGATGTGCTGCGAAACGAAAAAATCACTTGATCGTTTACATATGAATTTATTATAATTAGGATCTATTGCGGCAAATAGAGTTTGAAAATAGCTATAAATCTGATTTTGAGCTTCGAGAAGAGAGAGAAATTCAAAATGTGAATGAAGGCAAGGCCAAAGTTGAAGGGGATGATTTGTATGGTGTAGTCAAAGACACGGCACTTGATTTAAAAGATGCATGGAAGTCAGAGCTGAGTAGATTTCAACCGGCATCCCGAACCACAGAAGCCGATCAAAAAAATGATCTAAAATCAACGGAACGTAAACTTGATCATTCTCTAACACTGATTGTAGAACAACAAATTGGCAACGATAATATTTTCATGCTACCCCAAGGGAAAATTGCCGAGAATGAAACATTGTACGATACTGCTCAACGAGTAATTAAAGAATTTTGCGGTGACAATATGGAAACGGTGGTTTATGGAAAGGCTCCAATCGGATTTTATAAATACAAATACCCAAAAACCATTCGGGGTGAGGTTATCGGTGGAAAAGTATTCTTTTATCGTGCCATTTTAAAATCGGGACAAGTAAATAACAAAAATATCAATTTTGAATGGCTAGACAAATCCGAATTATTCGCAAAAGTTGACAAATACAAAAATTATAAGAAAAGTATAAGCCCATTTATTATTTAAATTGTTTGACATTAGTCGGTCATTAGAGAACAACGGACATTAATAAATAGTATAGAAAAACTCAAATGGGATCTAATGGTTTTATTTATGTATTTGTATGTGTATGTTATGTGTGTACGTGTTTCGTTTTGTTTCTAATTAAATTGCTTCAGCCAATCTTCGATGCTGTCGACTTCATTATCTTTTCCAGAACATTCAATGACATCGACGGACTGTGAAAGATGGCCAAATTCAAAGTCTTTTCCTTGTTTTCCCAGGAAGACAGCCTCCGATGTTGAATTATCCACAGATTTGAGTTGGTTTTGACGTGTGTTTCGAACCAAATTCCTAAAGAAGACACACATCATCACATGTTTTATGAATAATCAGACTATTTAGAGGAGATCTTTCATAGATTTTGCAACTTACAATTCCTTTTCAAGTAGCGGTTTTATCACGGAACTGCCCTTGGAAAAGGTTTCATCTTGCTTATTACATGCAATTAATATGGGCACTGAAGCAACACTTGGATCAGCTAAAATTGTGTAGAGATAACTATGGAATTGGAAAATGATATAAAATTAATTATAGTTTGGGAGTTTAGGTGAATTATCTTAAATATATTAAATACATACTCGGCCACATCACGAATATCCTTTTGAACTGTTGTGCTATCGACAACAAAAACGATTCCTTTTGCGGTATTCTTGTATTGATCAAAGAACCGACCACGCAATCGTTCATGGCCTGGAATGTCAATAACACGAAGCACTTTGCCACTACCTTCAGCTAAATAATCACCAACATTTTCAGCAATTGATGTGAACGTTTCACAAACCACATTGTGCAATAGCTGTGAAAACAATAATGTTTTACCGGATTCACAGAGTCCGGTCAACAGAAGATCGGTCCGTTTCTGAGATTTCTTTTTCCACAAGAAGAACAGTACTACAATAAATGTGCAAATAAAACCGAATTTATAGAATGACATTCACTTCAACAAATTTGGTATAAAACAAATGTTCATTACTTACCAATTGAAATGAGAACCACAAAAAGTGCAATATATACTGGTGTAAAATCTAAATCGCTTAATTTTATGGTTGGTTTTGGATTTTTAAATGACTTTGTCTTCTCCATTATTATTTCACTGATCTCTGGTCTATGCAACACAAAATAACAATTAAATAAATAACAATTCCCATTCGAATAATGTACTACACATTTGTTGGGTGATCGAATGACGTTTTACCATACACGTCTACATGAATTGTTCGCATTCGTAAACATATGAAACGATACGGACGATGAAGTTTTTATTTTTCTACACTAGACTTTGACATCGTTTGGTTTCAGTTTTTGACATTTTCAAAAATAATTTGATGTTTTTAATCTGTTTTAATCGATGAGTAACACCTATATTTATTGTTAAGTTTTTAGGCCTATATAGGTGTAGTTTTTTTTAAATTAAAAATCGCTATCGAATAAAAATATAGTTTGAAAATGACTGAAACAAACGACGATGCCAATAACACCAGGCTGATTGAGCTGAAAAAATTCTTTATTTTCAATTCGAAATACGGATCCACCGAAGGCGAGGTAATATTTATTTTACAAATGTTGCTTTTGTAATAATTAAATTGAATAAATCAATGCAACTGTTTTTTTTACATTCGCAGGAGAAAAATAAAATAATGTTCTATCATCCAGCCGAAAGTGAATTGGATACGAAAATTAAAGACGTCGGACTATGCGAAGCTATTGTCAAATTTACCAAGTAAAGTGTTTTATTTTGATAATTGAATTAATTTTGATGGTTTTTTTGTTGTTTATTTGTAGTACATTTACAGCAGATGAAAGTATATATTGTATGCGAACGCAGAAAACGTTGCAGTTATTTTTCAAACCTGAAGACGAGTTTTGGATGATAATGGTAATTACGTTATTCTCAAGCATTGCTGAGCAGTGACATTAATCTATGTATTATCTTTGAAGATTGTTAATGCACCGTCGGAACGAAAGACTCGCTTGAGCGAAGGACAGACTGTTGCATCAGAGTACACCGAATATCGTTGTGAAGATGCTCATGAAATCGTGTACCGAGAAGTTCTTAAACAATCCTACAATATGTTTCGTCTATTCAACGGAACATTTGGTGATAATTTGGTCGGTGAAAATGACATACAACAAGTCGATTCTCTTATAGCCAAATTGACGAAATTTTATGAAAAGGTAGACGAATTAATGTTTATTGGTTGTGATAAAAAATTGAAATTGTTTTTTTTTTTTTTGCAGTATGTAACAACGCTAAAGTCTCGCAACTGTGATATTTTGGATGTTTTCCGTAGTATTCAGTATATGCCACTGAACAAATTCCAGTTCCTTAGGGTTCATAACTTTATTCAAATGATTGAATCAACTTTTGTTGCAATCAATCACTGTATATTCCTATTCAACGAACAATTGGTATGGTGAGTAACATGTCTTTAGGTATTTACATTTTTTAAAGTGATAGTTTTGCTGATTGAATTATGTGTTTTCTAATTGTTCATACAAATTAGGAGTGGAATAAATCCAAGCGATTTATATTCAATATATGAGTATTTGACTGGATTATTATTTCCAAAAAGTTCGGCGGATGATGTTCGCGGTGGATCGTTGACTCGAAACTATTCGAATGTTTTAGATACACAGTATGGTGCCTATTTGGCTGGACCAACTAATCAAAGTGACAACTGCAAAAAACCACCAACGGTTTATATTTGTAATAATGGAGAGTGCCAAGCATATAAAATGATTGTTTACAATGCGCTCAGTGGAACTTTGTGCATGTTTGTTAAAGGTATTTGTTGTTGATTTTGAACATTTTTGACACCAGAAAACATGAAATAATAATTGACCTAGTGTTTTGATGTACAATTTCATTTATTGTAAAATTGGTTATTAGAATTATTGGTTCGAGGTGTTAATCGTGAAAGTGAAAATAAGTTTGTTCTTTTTTTTTTTTTTTATCAGATAAAAATGCATTAACCAACGAGTTTTATGAGGAATTACATTCATTTATTGGGCCCCAGTTGACCAATATAGCATCAGAGATAGCTGAAAATTTAACCAAAGAGACTGTTACGGGAAAATCATTGCTCTGTACATCATCTTTATCATCGTCATCCACATCGATTGCAAATTCAAATTCGGATGAATCGACGCAAACAACAAAATATTTATTCTTCAACGAATTAAATTGCCAACACAATGGAACCATTCATCTCAATCAAAAATTGTATAAAAAGAAGCGATCAATTCCACGTGAAATAATGAATTTACTAAATGATTTATATGTACAAGATGCAAATACGTCCAGTTCATGTGAAATCATTGTAAAAACATTGAGCGACTATTGGATCGTCAAACGATCGACCAATTTCAGGCACTCCTTTGTAATATTCAATAAAAATGCCACACTACTAGACATCGCCGAAGAGGCAAACAAAATCTTTGACACACATTTAAACGATGTCTTTAGTCATGTTTAGAATTTGAATACAATCCATAACATAGTGTATCCATAATTAAAATTTTGATTTAATAAAATAAAATTGTGTAGACTATAGAAGCTGAGAAAAAGAAAATAAAACGATCAATGGTTGGCTTTTTGGTGAAAATATCTTATTTTTATTTTTGTCCTTTTTAAATTAATATAAAATTAAATTATATCATGGTTTTTTTCTTGCAGATTTATCTTGTTCCTAACAGTGCATTAAAAGATCTCTTTTTTCTAGCTTTTTTTTCGTCCAGCCGATTTCTACTGAAAGTATTTTACATATACAATTTATACATATATATATATCATGAAATGAAATAAGAGATTTAAATAAAAAAGGGGAAAAAATCAAAATGTTCGAATCAGCAATTTGTCTCCTTATCTGAATGTGTTTGAAAGGAAGAAGTTTTGTAAATTTGAGTGTGTTTGTGTGTGTGTGTGCGGTTGTGTGTTTAGGTTAAATAGGATGTTTATTGTTTATCATTTGGTGCTTCGGTCTTGATTTCTGGATATTCAAGCTTCACGCCTGGTTCGCATGTGAATTTCGGACAACAATATGGGAATGGTGCTGATTTGTTTGTTCGGTCGGTGTCCAATTTGCAACGATTATTTTCAATTGGCAATGGGCCACAGTCTTCAACCAATTCTTGTAGTCTGAAAAATTCATTCATTTATAATAGATTTTTTTTGTAAGGAGTCAATTTTGTAAGGAGAATTCGTATCAATATCAACAACAAAAAATCTCTATCTTACCGGCCACTGTTATCGTTTGAAACCACGCATGTTGATTTTCCGCAGAATGGTGATAAATCCCACGATTTACCTGGATTATTTGAAAATTTAGTTAAATTTCAATAAATAAAATCGATTTATTTAGACAATAGAAAATGTTTGATATGTATTTATAATGTTACCTGGTTCAACAGTGGCACATCGTGTCGATGCAAAGCACATTCCAGGAAAATCTATAAATTTGAAACCGGATAAACAACAATTAGTCAATGTTTTTTTTAAATTTCATTCATGTTTTAATCGCAATCAATGTCCACTTTGATCAATTTGAATAAGTGCACATTGATTTCTGTGCGAGCAACTTAATAAAAATCAACATCAAACGCAAACCAATGTGAGAGTTAAGAGAAAAATAGTGTGAGTTGAGTTTTTTTCTTCTTCTTCTTTTTCTTAACCGATCACAAGCCATCATCAATATTATTGAATAAACATAAAAATAAGTATGGTGTAGCATTCGCCAGTGAACAAGTTACACAACAGATAGAGATCGACCGGCCGCATCGCTTTATGTGAGTTTACACGTGTGAGTTTCTGGTATAACGTAATAATCAGATTTCGTAATTATTTCGGATCGTACGCCATTCACATCGTTTTGCCTACTCGGCATCGATTTCTGTTGCTCTTAACGGCGTTTTCTTTACTGTCTCTTAGTCATAACTTGCACTTTTCCTAATTGGGAATATACCATGGTTGACATTTTGTGACTGAGCATCGTGTTTGAGCTCATCCATTCCCCTCCAGGTGCATTAATTTACATTTTATCTAGATAGAGTTTTGGCGTTTTTTTTTCATTCCTGTTTGTAACTGCTAATCACTTGTAAATTTCCGTTTTTCCTATTTGTTCATTAGACTCAAATTTAGCAAGACTATCAACAATCATCGATGGACAAAAAGAAGTTACTCTATGTCTTTAACAAAAATTGGTTTTTCATTTTTTTTTTAAATATATTTTTGATCTTTTTTCACTTATCAGAATGAGAATTACACAAATTGTCTTTTTTGTTTGTGTGTAATTTGAAAGAAACAATAAAAAAATCATGTACTAAATCAGCAAATTTTTAGCAGAAGTGATCGAATATCAGACAGCAAGATTGAACAGATAGTAAAAAAAACGTGAGTGAAAGTAATCCGGTGTGTTGTTTTTTGTGGCTGCATTGGTTTATTTATTCGCTGGGTTTGTTTTATTTTTATTGGAGTTCAATTAAATATGAGAAATGGTGTATTTACGATATTTCATGGTGAAAAATGCGAATATCTGTTTCAATTGTTAGTAGTCGTTTTTTTTTTGGTATGCAAAATTAATGAGGTAGTCTTTTTGTATGAAATGAATACTCGTATTCGCATATTCTCATTTACATATAAACAAAAGGTTCAAATGAAATGAAAATTGACCACGCAATGTTATGACCATTGCGTTGAATAAAAGTTTAATTACCGGATAACGTTCAAGTTCATCTCGAAACGACAACATTTTGTTTGTTAATAATTAAGGTTCCGGTCGTCTGTTTTGAAATCAATGAAATTGTGTGACGCATTTTCCATTTGTATAAAAGGTAATTACTTGAAATGACAGATGACTAGGTCTTCGTTGGCGATCACTTTTTTTTGTCATTCTACAACAACGATGGTATTCATAGGCCAGGCCAATTCATTTCTAACGTTTTTTTTTTTCGTTCAATATATTCAGCGCAAAATCAAATATTGGCTAACAATTGAAAAACCGGTGACCTCGTTTGATGTTTGTAAAAACGACAAACGATATTCACTGTCGGAAAATCAAATCACAAGAAAAATGTAGCGTTTCATTTACCAGTTGCTAGGCTATGTTACGGTTTGAAATTTAAAAAAACGTGCTACATATACAGCATCGGCTCAATTCTGTCTAACATATTGCGATTGAAACAAAACTACGGTCGATTCTCTTGAAGAAAAAAAAACCGTACACAGAAATCGAAGAAAACACGTCGAATGAGATAATGGATTTTTATTGATTTTTGGTATTTGCTTGCGAATTCAACGCAGTATGTTTCAAATCGGGTGACACCTTCAACAGCAAGTAGTTGCTTAATTTGTGTGTTTTCATGTGGATTGATCGTAAGGTGTTGGATGCATACATATATGTATGAGCTGAAACGCCATAAATCATTACTGAATTTTGACCGCATTTAATATTTAACCCTCAAACGCACACGTGGGGTCTCTTAGGCCCTAAGAGTTAGTTTTTTGAAAAAATCACAAAAATATAAAAAAAAATTGGAAAATTTCGCTGAGCGTTTTCTTTTTTAATATCATATCTATGTGATAAAATCAAAAATTTCAATGTTTGGTGCATAGATGAAGTTTTGGGAAGTCTCTTATACAAAATACTAACGTAAAAGCACAACGGGGTCTTTTGGATCCCAAATTATTTTGTATGGGAAATGATGTATTCTGTATGGGCCAATA
>NW_022198768.1:0-2898 GCF_009176525.2 Contarinia nasturtii
ATAAAATTTATGCCTACAACTCCTCTCTATCAAAATAAGATCGAATATTTTGATCTTTTACAATAAAACGTGAAATCAAAAACAATATGTGTAATAAAATTAATAAACGAATGTGCAGGTAGAAAGTCAAGTGCAGTTGTAACTCCCTTGCTATCGTATGCCAATTTCCTTTCCATCTCATGGTATATTTTTTATTTTTTGCAACAATTAATAATTAGGACAAGCAATATAATGAAAATAAAGAGATACAACACGTCAGATCCCGAAGTTGAAGCCGAAATTCTTTCTGGGTTAACGTTGGCCGTAGAAAATAATTTAAATAAGGCTTCTGTCAAATTTGAATATCCGATATCAGAATCCCGTAATTCGATTTCTTTTGATATATTAAAAGTTTCCAATGTCGTGTTACCGAATTCTACATAGGTATCATTGAGATTGAAAAGAGATAGCGTTACATTTTCAATGTGGTCTTGACCCATTTCAAATTTGAAGTCGTCATTCTCAATGATGCAACCCGGGTCAATGTGCAAAATTTCACTGGTTAAAATATTGTGTGAAAACGTTGATCCATTGAAGCATGAAGTGTCAACATGTGCAAAACCAAAGGGGGAAATAAAAAATGTATCTGAAGAAAGTCGAATCAAGTGACTACGCTGTGAGGTATTGACAAAAGTGCATCCAGATGTTTTGTTGAAACGCAAAGCAGAAGATTCACATGTGTGCTTCTTAAAAACCGGAGTGATGAGAGAGCAGACTTTGAATCTCTCATTATACTGTTTACAATTATTCATATTGGAATTTGAAAGTAAGGAATATTCATCATTATTATGATCATAAAAAATGTTTTCTGCTATGTAAGCGGGTTCCTGCATTGTTTCATTGATATTGATGGGGAAAGGTATTAATGAATAATGGCGCATAAAAGAATTTTTAACAATAGGGATTGAAATGGAAATATCAATTGATGTGTCCATTGTGGTTAATCCGATAGCACATACGCGTAAGATGTCGTACGGATCCGTGTGATTAATATTAGCAGGTAATGCCTAATCTTCCCCCAGATTTTTGACTATTGATAACAAATTCTTTTCAAGCGACGACTCATCAATAAAATTAATGACATTAACAGGGTTTTCGTGAGATAGAATGCGAGTTAGAGAGCTAATGAGCTGGTAATGGTTTAATAAAAGCATAATTGCGTTCTGGATTAAATTGTGAATTTGATCACTTATGATGTGTTTGGATTGAATTTTAATTAGGGAATTTAGCTCTGAATGTAGATCATTTATAGAAGTTACTATTTTTTGAAATGCCTTCTTTTGGATTTGGATAGAGTTATTCGCGAGCAAAATTTGTTCCTTAATTAAACTTCTATTTTCTTCATCGATCTTTTGCAATTTGTCGATAACGTCTTGATCACCGGAAGACCCAAATAACCAAGTTTTGATCCAAACGATCGTAAAATATACAGTTCCCAGAAATCTTTTATTTCGTTTAGAGAGTGATTTAAGTTTTTTGAATTCCAAATTCAGTACTTTTTCGTTAGAAGCAATAAATCTCTCAAAATACAGACAATTGCTGTCTTTTTCCAAATTTTCACATAAGTTTTTAATGCTGATCTTGCATTGTTTTAATTTAAAAGAATGTAACATGAACTCAGTCATAGAAATTTGATAATTCAATATCCAATGGGAAATTGATATTGCGACATCACCATGGTCTCGGAATAAAATTCCGTTAGACTTTAAATAAACATCTTCGGACGAATGGGTGTCTGGAGACGAGTGAGCACAAGTGATGACGGCAATTACAACAATTGCGAAGGAATGCATTGCCTATAAAAAAGAAAGACAATGCATAAGAAAAAAGGAAAAGGCAAAAGAAAAAAAAGAAAAAAAAAAGGATATAGGAAAACAATTGTGAATTTGAAAGTGTCATAGAGAGTATGGATGTTTTCAAGTGGGTCGTAAAATTTGAAATTTGAAATTTTGATTTTTTGTTTTACATAAAAAAAGGTGGCATCATGTGAGGCCAGAAAGGTGATAAAAAGTAATGTCTGGACAAACCCAATTGTGGTGTTTCGGATTTTAAAATTGCATAAATAAAAATAAATCCAGAGCGAGACGATTCAGTCTGGGTTTGATCGCCAAATATAGTGGACAGAGAATTTTCTTGAAAGTTAGAACGAAACATTTTGTTTAAACTGTTGATTTTAGATCTCGCGTTGTCTGAAAAATATTCGACTAATATTCTTTGAAATTTTTTGAAAGTGAAAAGAAAAAATTTGAATTTTAATTTCAAAAATAATACAAATAAAATAATAATTAAAGGTGATAGAAAAATAAAAAAGAAAAGAGACTAAATAATACTGTTTTGAAAAATAAATAGCTGAAAATTTAATTCGAAAGGTGAAAGAAACAAAGATATTCGAAGAAAATAGATATCATGGATTACGTTAAAGATTTTAGCGCGGTAGATCCGGAAAAACCATATCGGTCGCGAGTAGCAACGAGCTATATGCAGACCTATTTAAATTGCGGAAAGAAGAACGGTTACGGATGGTGTCTGTATCAATTATGTATGCATGATGGAGATTATGTAACAACGACAGGTAAGAAAACGTGCAATAAGATGCAATATTTATTCGTAATAAGAAAAAAAAGGGTATAGTGAAAGAGAATGGTGAAAAGGGAAAATGTACTAATGATTTGTGTTATTGTCTTTTTTACCAGAGATTGTAAAACCATTAGATGGTTTTCTACCCGGTCACGTAAAGGTGACACCAAATGATTTCGTAAACTGTGGCAATTGTGGTGGGAGAGTTGGAAAAATGCGATCAAAGGATGGCGATTATCTTGTAACATTGTGTAATTTCCGAGTAAGTATCGAAATACCCTA
>NW_022198769.1:0-5761 GCF_009176525.2 Contarinia nasturtii
GCAAACACACGCAGTATCAGAAGAAGAACACCCATTTGAACCAAAGCACGCAGGTGATTTACTCAAACAAAGCAACTCTATTTAAGACTTTACTTATATCAAAATAAAAGAGACTGCTTTGATTGAATTTTTTTTTAATAATACCAAGTTATTTTGCAGATGTTATTGTTAGTTTTGAGTCAAATGAGGTGAATGAAGAATTTGTGGTTCCTCAAGCACGCATTACTTGTGACATAATTGGATCGAATGCATGGTGCGCTGTTCATTGTATTTCCAGAGGATTTCGAGGGGGCTACTGCAATAGGAATAAAGTCTGCGTTTGTCGTCGATAGTTTTGTTCATGGAAATAATTTCTGTTGACGAATTTCAATAACCGTTTTGCTCGCACTTGCACACTTTCAGTAAATATCTTTTTTGATTAAAAAAATGGTTGTATTTTTCAAATCGATTCATCTTTTCCTTGTAATTTCAATAAATTTTTGGTTAATAAAACTGGTTTAAAATGTATTTGAATTTTATTTATTTGACTGAATTTATGCAAACTTTTTTTTCCAACTTTAAACAAATGCCGTGAGTTTGTTCAAAATGTTCATTTTGCGAATATTAATTGGTTTACAACCAAATAAGACTTTGTGGCATGGGAATCACATTTTTTGCTTCACATTTAGTTAACTTTAGACTAAGTAGTCCAAAATATGAATCTCATTGAAATTCACGAACATTTTTGACTCTACTATAAAAACTCAACAAACAAAACAATTTGAGCATTGTGAAATAGTTTATTCTCAAGCAAAGTACCAAAATGAAACTTAAATTGTTGAGCGTTGTTGTAGTATTTATTTTAACGGTCATGGCATCAACCGTATTTGCTGCTCAAAGAGACGACCGATTGCTTCTGTTGGAATCGTTGCCGTTAACAAGCGATAAAGTGAATAAATCACAACTTTCTCGTCAGAAACGTTCTCACTGCGGATTGCCAGGGTCAAAGATGAGATGTCATCTGCATTGCATTGTAAACGGTCGTAAAAGCGGTTCATGTACTAAACAAAACATCTGTACTTGTCATTGATTTTGATTCAAAAAATTTAATAAAAATTATAGTTTTTCGATTATGTATTAATCTCAAATTTATTGAAACAATTTCAACAAAAATAAAATGCGTAACAAATGTGATTTATGTCTTTTACTTTCCATACTTACTATCTAGTAAGAAGCCGTTTATTGGAACGTTTATGGCTATCTAAGTGTCTTTTTTTGTGCAAAAGACGATTACAGTAAACTTCAGTTTTGAATGATTCAAATCTGAATTCCAAAATTGATCACTTCAATAAGGGACTTTGGTAAAGTGCACTTTACGTCGGGTATTTTATTGATCAAAGATATGAAAAATTTGATGATGCAATTTGAAAATGAATGATACTTGATTTCAAATCGATCAATAAATTTATTATTGCTTGGTACCAATTTTGTCAAAATAAACAATGGAACCACTTATTTTATCAAATCTCATTCATTTCAGACATTCAGGTATTCCCCAAATTCTAATAAATATCACAACAACTGATAACAAGTCAGAAGATGGTTTGAATCGATGACCGATGTATACGAGGGTTGCTCCATAATTTTTTTTAAAAACATATATAACACAGTTGTTTTTTGTCGAAAATGGTTTTATTGTTTTTCAAAATATTCCCCGAGATGATCGATACACTTTTGCATTCGATGAAACCATTTGTCATAGCATTCGTGCCACTCCGAAACTGATATCTCCAAAACGTGTGTTTTGAACGCTTCAACTGCTTCTTCTGGTGTCGAAAATCGTTGACCACGTAGTTTTTTCTTCACGCTTGGGAACAAAAAAAAGTCATTGGGTGCCAGGTCAGGACTGTACGGTGGATGACCCATCAGTTCGATGTTTTGACCGGTCAAAAATCGAGTAGTTTGAAAAGATGTGTGAGAGCTCGCATTATCGTGATGAAGAATTATTTTGCGACGGTGGTTGTTTTTTCTTATTTCACCAAACACTTCGGGCAAACAAATGGTGGTATACCAATCAGAATTGACGGTCTTACGATCCTCTAGTGGAACGGTTGCCACATGACCACTTATCGCGAAAAAACAGGCGACCATTTGCTTCGCAACACTTCGAGCTCGAACAACTTTTGTTGGGTTATCTTCACTTTGAAAGACCCATACAGTCGACTGCTGTTTAGTTTCGGGCTCATACGCGTAGATCCATGATTCGCCACCAGTGACGATTTTATTAACGTCTTTTGAAGCACCACGATTGAATTTCTTGAGCATTTCTTTACACCAACTCACACGAGCCATTTTTTGTTCATCGGTCAATTTATGTGGGATCCAACGAGAGCAAATCTTTTTTACGGCTAAATGTTCATGCAAAATTGTATGTATGCTGTGGGATGAAATGCCCAAAGATGCCTCAATCTCACGGTAGGTCACATGACGATCTTCCATAATCAGTTTTCTGACAGCATCGATGTTTTGTGGCACAACAGCCGATTTTGGACGACCTGTATGAAACTCGTCTTTGAGCGAACTACGACCGCAACGGAATTCTCGGTACCAGTTATAAATTGTCTGAAGGGTTGGTGCTTCATTGCCAAAGGCCAAATGAAGTCGATCGAAACACTGTTGTTGAGATAATTTACTTCGAAAATCGTAGTAAATCATTTTACGAAAATCTTCACGTGTAAAATTCATTTTTTTGTTGAGTCGCAGTTTACCAGTCACTGTAAACAATACAAATAGCGTTCGTACGACAAAAGGTTCAGGGCACGAATACATACCAAAACATCAAACTTTACGAATATGACAATGGTTTACATCGGGCAACACTATAAGTACCATTTTAAAAAAAATTATGGAGCAACCTACGTATAAGGTACCGAATGAGCTATAACCCATCACAAATCCTTTAATTTTTGAACATAACTGATTGAGTAATCAAAATGAATTTCAAAGGTTTTGCTATTTTCGTTGCTTTTGTGGCCATTGTATCGTGCGGACTTGCCGATCCACAAGAAGAAGAAGCCATTAAAACCCATTCAAGAGGTAAGTGCAATTTTCTAAGAATTTCATGCGAAAAATTCAATTTTGCACAGAGTATCATTATTTGCTGCTGCTCAGCATATAACTGAGAGCTGAATAATGCTGAACTCGTACGGCTACCGCATACGAAACGGATGCA
Organism: Contarinia nasturtii; assembly: GCF_009176525.2. NCBI lineage: Eukaryota > Metazoa > Arthropoda > Insecta > Diptera > Cecidomyiidae > Contarinia > Contarinia nasturtii. The sequence goes on from NW_022198769.1 coordinate 3,212, forward strand.
CGATACATATTCCCCTTTCGCTTCGTATGTGCTGCCGTTGACGATATTGCCGCTGCTGTTTCACTTACGCGTAAAATACAACGGCATCAACGGCAACAGACTATACCGCGAACATACGAAGTGAAGGAGAATATATGAGAGACTGAGAGCAAAAACAGCACGTCGCATCTCATCTCTTGCTTTCACTTCGTATGTTCGCTGGTATAATGTACAGATTTACATTTTGCAGTAACACATTACAATTGTAACGAAGCATTACAGTAACGTCATAACTATTGTAACGTTAGATTCTAGCATTACCAGTAATAGCTATTGCTATTCTTATAACATTACGGGCAATGCTTCGTTACAATAATATTGTGATACTCAACGCTGCCGCTAATGTCAAAACTCTAACATTAATAATAAGACTTTTCAATGCAACTTAAAGTTGGAAATATATTTACAATAGATGGCGCCTGTGTCTGCTCTAAGCTCATCATTGAAATTGCTCATCAACCCAATCAATTTCAATACTGAGCTTAGAGCAGACACAAACTCTATCTATTGTAAAAATATTTTCAACTGTGTTGAAAAGTCTCAATATTAATGTTAGATTTTTAACAATACGGATAACACATTGTTATTGTAACAAGACATTATCGGTATTAGCTATTGAAATTGTAATGTTAGATGCTAGCATTACATTAATAGCTATTATAATTTTATTAATTATTACAGACGTTTATGTTAATGTAATGGTTAGTAACATTACAATTTCAATGCTGGTAAATCTGGTATAATGTGGTACCGTTGATGCCGTTGTATTTTACGCGAAAGTGAAACAGCAGCGGCAATTGCGTCAACGGCAGCACATACGAAGCGAAAGGGGAATATGTATCGAGCAATCATTTCGTATGCGTTAGCCGTACGAGTTCAGCATTACTCAGCTCTCAGTTATATGCTGAGCAGCAGCAAATGATGATACTCTGATTTTGCATATATTTTTGCAGGTATAAATCAAGCGAAGGAACCATTTGTGCTACCTGAAACTCGTATTACCTGTGACATCATGGGCTCGGATGCTTACTGTGCAGCCCTGTGCATTATAAAAGGATTCAAAGGCGGATATTGTAACAGTCAAAAAGTTTGCGTTTGTCGCAACTGAGAAATGCATTCATTGACTTGGAATATTAATTTAAGGAAAAGCAGTAAATTTTTGTTTTCTATTGAATAATATGAACTTGTTACAAAAATAACAATGCTCTTGAATTTTATTGTCGAATTGGCACAATCAATTGATTAAATCGATCCTATTTTTTCCTGGTATAATTGTAAGTAAGTATTTTCGTCTTGCGGCTGTACTTGTAGCATTTCAAAGTGGTTGATTTTGTGAACGAATGGTTGAATGTAATCAACTCTTGTTGATGTAATCAAACCATTCTTGCATGATTTTATATATTCCCCTGTGAAGTTCATTATTTGCTAGCATCACTTCAACAAAACAGTATCTGCAATTTATTGTAACAGAGAAAAGTATTGTGACGAGTTGTTTCGTGTGTACGCAAGGCAAAATGAATAATGCTCACCTTGCACTGTATATAGATCGTTCGATTCTTCAAAAATGGTACATCTCATAGGTGAAAATTTAATAACTTCACTTCGATCAGTCTGAACATATGACAATGAAGTTAGAACGCTTTTAAAAGGCATGAAAATTGATTATAAGCTCAAAATGGACAAAATAAGTCGTTGGAATATTTCGAGAGATCAATTTACGTAACTTTGTAAAGTAACCATTCTATCATATGTTTAGGTGTTCCAATGTTCATTCAATGTATTTGACCTATATAGGAATCAGCAAAGTCTTTGATTCTTGAACCAGGCGAACAAAACACGATATGATCAAAAATGAATAATTCCAAAAACCATCCACTTTAGTTGGCATATTGTGATCGATTGACACCCGATGTGAAAGAATCTCTGAAATATTTAAATCAATTATGTTTTGCTCGCAGAACAACTCAATGCAGCTGATTATTTAATAAGAAATGGAATCAAATATCAATGCAAAAGATAATGACGGATTTCAATTCGAAGGACCGCATATCCAAAAATCTCTATCTAAGAATGAGATTTTAAAAAGTACTCCCTCTAGAAATCTGACCTCGCAACATACTGTAGTGAATGTAATAGCTTTGACGACTTTTGAATAAAATAGACAACTTAAACTCCAAATTAAACATTCGGTATCCAACAAAATTATTCTCATAAATTTATTCAAATAAAAAAGATGTTCATATCAAAGTCATATACATTTGGGTGAATGAGTAAGAGAACTAAAAAAAATTATTCATTAAAAGTCGTTAAAAGTGTTTTCGTTCATCCAAATTCAAATCATTTGATCTCTTATACATTGGGCCAAACAATTCCTTCGATCCAATCCAAATAATATGCGACCCTAGTGAAAATGGTTGGTAGAGCAAGACCACAGCTTTGACCAAACGATACAATGCCAACCACCGTGGCCAGCGATGTTTCATTGTTGGGGAAATAATGCAATGGCCCAGC
>NW_022198770.1:0-1547 GCF_009176525.2 Contarinia nasturtii
GATTACGTCAATAAAAGCGTAGCATATCGAGCTCGTGTAAAAACTGCCGGTTTTGATATAAATGAAGATATCGCTGGTTCAGTACTGTTAAGTGGTCTTAGCGATGATTACAATTCATTAATCATGACTATGGAAGGCCGAGAAAAAACATGAATTCGACTATGTGAAAACTACACTACTGCAACATGTAAACTTTGACCAAAGAAATGAGACGGCCATGAGTGCACAAGGCAAGAAAAATAAAAATAAAAATAAAAATTTCAAGTCGAAAAATAAAACAGTGAAGTGTTACGATTGCGGCGGTCCCCATTATAGAAACAAGTGTGAAAATAATGGTAAAAACAAAACAGAAAAAAGTGAATATGTTTTATTTAGTGCTCTTGATATTGAAAACAAGAACAATGACATTGGTTTTTTCAATGACATAAAAAATGAAAACAAAAAGCTTGTTTTGTGTAAAAATATTGACACTATTTTTGAAAATGATGGAAACGCAAATGACAATGTTTTATATAGTGCATTGGCAACGAATGGTCAAAGTGAAAATGATTGGTTTGCAGATAGTGGAGCCACTAAGCATATGACTTATATGAATCTACATTTGGAGAATGTAAGAAAATCCGAGATAGACTCAGTGAAAGTGGCAAACAACGAAAAAGTGAAGATAAGTCATGTTGGCGATCTCAAATGTAAAATGGGCGAGAGTTCAAAAATCAAATTACATGATGTGCATTACATACCGGGACTTTGCGTTAATCTTTTATCGGTTAGCCAAATGGTCAAAAATAATAATATCGTGATTTTTGACAAAAATGGTGTGAAAATTTACAGTGCCGAAAAAATTTTGATTGCAAGTGGACTTTTGATCAATGGAATGTTTAAAATAAACATAAAAACAAAAGAATTTGCTGGTGCAGCTAATGAGTTTAAAACATGTGACCCTATTTTATGGCATAGAAGATTAGCACATACAAATTTTGAGACTTTGAAATCAGTGCTGAACATTAAAATGAAACCTGATATGCAATGTGTAATATGTGCGCAGGGAAAGCAAGCAAGAAAACCATTCAATGACATCGGTACACGTGCAACAAAATTATTGGAATTAATACACACGGATGTGTGTGGGCCATTTTCAGTGCGATCGCTTGGACATTCTCGTTTTTATGTTACTTATATCGACGATTTCAGCAGAAAGGTTTTTGTATATCCGATAAAAACAAAAGGTGAAGCATTTGCAAAATTTTTAGAATTTCGTGCACGTGTTGAAAACGAAACAGAAAACAAAATTAAAATTTTGAGAAGTGACAACGGAAAAGAATTCGAAAACAAAAACTTTCAAGATTTTTGTGCAAAGCATGGCATTAAGTTAGAGCGAACTGTGCCCGACTCACCGCAACAAAATGGATTGGCTGAACGGTTAAATCGAACGATTGTAGAAAAAGTGAGGTGCATGTTATTTGACTCCGGGCTTAGTAAACAATTTTGGGCTGAAGCAGATCAAGCTGCAGTTGATGTTATTAATGCAATTCCAAATAACACAACTA
>NW_022198771.1:0-10803 GCF_009176525.2 Contarinia nasturtii
TTGGGATATGTATGCGACAGCCACTTGTATTCAGCGATCGAATGGGCTTCGAACTCTTGAACAGAAATCTTTTTCAAATTTCCACAGTGTTGGAACATCAAATGGTAAAGGTCACCATCAATCGAACAATTCGAGAGTTTCACTACTTCTAGTTGGCCCAAGAATTGTTTGATAAACTTAATTATTCCGTGGTTAATAACTAAACTTTGAAAAGAAATGCGTTTCAATGACTCAAATTTACTGACATTAGATTCAATACAACTGTTTATGTCAATTGAAATGTTTGGTATGAAACGACTGAAGCCCGATATTTTAGTCCGTTCCCACTTCCGTTCCCACACTTTAGTCCGTTCCCCTTTATCTAAACCAATCGTGTTAATTCCATTGTTCCAGCGCCATACTTGAATCAATGAATAATTTTGTTTGAAATATTCGCCGGCCACTTTGTTCATTCGCTTGCATGTTTGTCCAAATGAATGTAAATCTTTCAGCGACAAATATTCGAATATTTCGTCCATACAATCGATGTTCAACTTGAATATTTTTGGTGATGATTCCACATTTGAAGGACCAGCTTCAGCATCTTCGCTACCATTTCGACAGACTGGGTGGGAACACTTTTGTTTTTTATGTGGACGATCCATGACTTTTATTGGCGCCTCAAAGAATAGCCCTGGGTAACAAAGTAGAATAGAAATTGAAAATTTTCACAAAAATATACATTAGATTACATCATAGACTGCCTTAATAACTTGATTTAATATTATATTTTATTATTTATTAGTTAGTAGCATTTTCAAGTTATTAAAAATCTAATAATTACTAACTAATAAAATGTTAATAAATAATAATTATTATTTAGTAACTAATAAATTATTAGAATCTGATTATTTGATAAAACCGAAATTTTATTAGATTTGTTATTAGAATGTTACTAACTAATGAAATCGAAAATTATTAAATTTGTTATTATTTTTGTTATTAACTGTTGCTTCTACTTTGAAAGAGAAAACTGATTATTGCTATCACATGGGAGTGTCATATAAGGAGTTGGCATTCGGTCTCTATTCAATAGGTGTTACATGGGAAGTTTATATGAAGCTCTCAGAGACTCGGTATAGAGCACTCAAAAAGTAAAAAAATCCAGATGGTGATTAAGATGATAAGATTTTGAAGTTTTGCTGGAATTGAAATGGAAATGGAAAAACTACCAATCGATTTTTCTCGCTTTTCGAAAAATTACTAATTTTTCTGTCTTCAATTCTCAAATACTACTCAATTTTCTGTATCACCAGGTGAAATTAGAATGAAAAAAATCGCATTCCATATCATCTTAATGACGATCAGGACTTTTTTCACTGTTTGAGTGCTCTATACCGAGTCTCCGAGAGTTTCATATAAACTTGCTATGTTGACATTTGATTTACATTCCAGTTGATGTTAAAGATTTTTTCTCAACTTTTCTGAGGTTCCTATATTGTCATCTCATAAAAAGCGTAAAAATTAGTCTTTTACTTTTCCGCACACCTAGTGTAGGGAAGGTATTGTATTAGGCCAAAAAATTAAAGTCATCTCAAAACATGTTTTCTATTCATATTTAATGTAGAAAACACGATTGGAGATGATTTTGGGGCGTATTAATGTGCGTCGCTGTGTGTGATGTGTCCTGTGTCCTGTGTCCTGTGGCGTGTTGTCAAAATTTGTTAACTTGATAAATCTTCTTCCAAAAACTCAATTCAAATTCTGACTTTGCAGGATGCTTTGGGACTACTAAGAGACGTGCTGATTAGTTTCTGAGCAATATCTGTTGACCGGTGTAATTTTTTTTGGTCCGAATGGAGTACCTAAATCCATACATTTTACTTTCTTGATCATTTTTCAACCATTTTGGTGACACGATGGTTTCGTGCTCAGACATGAAATTCAAAATCTGACTTTACGGGATGATTGGGCATTACGAGGAATAGATCTGGTCAAATTTTCAACGACATTGATTGATCGGTGTAAAACTTAGACTCTGAAGAGGCACTTATGAGAAAAATGCCTTAAAATGATATTCTTTCAATTTGAACGCTGAATGAATGTCTAGTGGGGGGTTTTTTGGCACGAGAAACCCGAATCTGATGTGAGTTTCGAGATGCAATCAATTTTGCACACACTTTTCATACAAAAATCCACAAAAAGTTTCATTTTTGTATGAAAGACTTGCCTTTGTGGTACCGTAATGATCTGAAACTTTGAACAGGCTATTTTTTGATTGAAATTTCTTTAAACTTGGTGTGATTATTTATTTTGATAAGAAAATAATATTCACGAGTTTTCAGTTTATTCTCAAAATTTCGATTCCATGCGGAAAAGTCAGCTTGCGTACGTAAGCCTCTTTATATTGAAGTGTAACACGCCGTACAACAAAAACCTCCCGAACAAAATTTTGGATTTTTTGCTCAAAAGCGAGAATTTATTATTTGTATCGCAAAACCTATATCAGATTCAGTTTTCTCAGGAATTGATATTTACGGTAAAAGATAATACGCATATTAATGTGCGTCGCTGTGTGTGATGTGTCCTGTGTCCTGTGTCCTGTGGCGTGCAAAATTTGTTAACACGATAAGTCTTCTTCCAAAAACTCAATTCAAATTCTGACTTTGCAGGATGATTTGGGACTACTAGGAGACGTGCTGATCAGTTTTTGAGCAATATCTGTTGACCGGTGTAATTTTTTTTGGTCCGAATGAAGTACCCACAATCCATACATTTTACTTTTTCGATCATTTCTCAACCATTTTGGTGACACGATGGTTTCGTGCTCAGACATGAAATTCAAAATCTGACTTCACGGGATGACTTCACTACGAGGAATAGATCTGATCAAATTTTCAACGACATTGATTGATCGGTGTAAAACTTAGACTCTGAAGAGGCACTTATCAGAAAAATGCATTGAAATGATATTCTTTCAATTTGAACGCTGAAAGAATGTGTAGTGGAGGTTTTTTGGCACGAGAAACCCGAATCTGATGTTAGTTTTAAGATGCAATCAATTTGTCACAGTATTTCATACGAAAATCCACAAAAAATTTCATCTATGTATGAAAGACATGCCTTTGTGGTACCGTAATGATGTGAAACTTTGAACATGCTATTTTTTTTTGATTTAAATTTCTTTAAACTTCCCGTGTATTATTTATTTTGATAAGAGTTTTTACGGTAATTTAAGTTACTGCAACCATAGATAGACCATCATTTCTGTTTATTCCCAAAATTCCAAAATAAAATACTTTCAAATGTCATACAAATGAGTTCATCATGAAAGTGTGAAAAATGTTTTGCGAGTACTTCTGCTATTGAATTAAGGAGTATGATGCCGAACATATTTTTTGGTCTCGAACTTCATGCCGCTTGAATGGCTTGAAGAATCGAACAAATATTATTTTGAACTAGCTTAATAAAATATGCATCTACCACCGTGCGGAAAAGTTCATCTTACTCCTGCGAGACTCTTTATTTTAATCCAAAACAAATTTATTCTTTTCGAGAATTAAGCATTTATCAATTTTAATTTAGATAAGTGAACGTTTTGATTCGATGTCGGTTAGTTTTTGAACAATTGATGCCTATTATAGCTAAAATAACTATATCTTTTCTTCGACTGAAATTATAATTTGTAATAATAAAGCAGATGATGTAGTACTTACCGATGACCGATCAAAACTCACGTTGTTTCAACAAATTTATTGTAATAATATCAAATTCCAAAAAGATGCCAATAAATTTTGTAAATATAATTTTAAAAACTGTAATTTATGTGGAATATTCTGTATTTTTTCGCTAAATAAAAAATGGCGTCGAAAACGAAATGAGCAAACTTGTGTGACGTGTTTCTACTTTGAATGTTCGCAAGTAAAAGAACGCGCATTGATCTCATTTCAATTGATGGTACAAAGTACATACACAAAACGACATCTGTAAAAATTCAGCCATCTGGTAGTAAAAGAGAATATGGTTTGCGCTTGTCACCACTACGTGTTAATCAAATGTTAAAGCGGTGTCGCTACTTTCTACATGGAGTATATTGCCTATTCTATATGGAGTGTTTTGACATTAGGTCTTTAAAATCACAATACAACATTTACTGCTGCGTAAATAGGTAATTTTCATAGTAGTATTTTCATTAGCTCAGTTTGACTTGGTCAAATAATACAACAACTGCAGTTGTCTTAAATTCTATATGCCAATAAATCACCAATTTCAATGGTAGTTATAGTAATGGTGGTAATTCGCAATTTCACTACCAGTTGGCTGAGTTTTTACAGATGCCAGTTTTTGTGTGTAGATATCGCTAAAATGGTGGAGTTGAATTTACACAAGTTTCACAAACTCAAAGAAAAATTCCACATTTTACGAGGCTGATTGAAAATGAAGTGACTTTTTGAATGAAAAAAAAAAACATTTTTTTGGGAGAAAATCGATTTTTTTCTCCAACATATTCTCCTTTTAGCTCGGCACAGCGAGTCCAACGATTTTCTATTCACTAACCCACAAGTTATAGCACATTGCACGATAATAATCAATAAGACCTTATTCCTATACTTTTAGTATATGTGACAATGCGAAAAGAAATATTTTTTCGTCAGTGGCGTCGCCTAACGTGTTGGTTGACAATGACAATGGCAAACCAGTGAATAGCTGTATGTCGAACAATTGCGAAATCATTCGCACCAATACATACTAACACAATGAACTTCGTTTCTGTGCGTGCTACACTTAGTTGCTTGTTGTGTTTTGTGTATTGATGTGAATTGTAGAGTGGCCGCGAGAACAACTTTTATGAAATTCAACTTGATTCACCACCTGGATCTCTTCTATTTGTTGTGTTGATCACGTCTGCAAAGTTTCACGATGATATCTCCACGTTAAGTCGAGCACCAATCGACATCAATGCATCGATCGATCATTATGGGAATTTCTTGAAAAATAGCACTTTTGATCAATTTAAACACAACTTCAAACAACCACATCGACTCAAAATGAACTGAGGTCATCATTTTCGACCATAAACTAACGTCTGGAGAAGTTTCAAGTGATTTGGATGAAAATAAAATACGTTTTCAGCAGAGACTGTTGCTCAGAGCAGAGCTCTGAGGAGGAGCAGCTCTGAGGAGCAAGAGCAGGCTGAGGAGCAGTGCTCCTCATCTGTGAGGAGCTAAATAAAATTTAATTTATTACATTTATTTTAATTATTAAAACTAAATATTTTATGTTATAATTTGAAATCATCAGCGACTTGAAAACATTCCTATACATCGGCCAGTATAACCATGCGCAAATTGGGTCAGAATGCACCCAATCAGCATGGATGCTGTTCATGAGATCAAAACTGACCGAATTCAGTCGTTTAAATGTACTTATAAGTGACTTTTAGTGCGGATATGCCATCATTCATATTCATATTTTGGCCCCACGTTCATTGTTCACAATTTGCTATGTAAATGACAGTGTTCAACCTATACGATGCGTTCAAAGGGGTGTATACCAAAGTGGAATCACATTAATTTTGCTCTGAAAGTATTCTAACTTCAAATGAGATTAATTTGTGGAGGTTTGTCGTACTTTTGGTACAAAACCTTCATTTTTTGTCGAGAAATCGAAAATTTTGCCCGAAAATGTATTACATTTTCAGCCAGATCACTTGAAACTTCTCCAGACGTTAGTTTATGGTCGAAAATGATGACCTCAGTTCATTTTGAGTCGATGTGGTTGTTTGAAGTTGTGTTTAAATTAATCAAAAGTGCTATTTTTCAAGAAATTCTTATAATGATCGATCGATGCATTGATGTCGATTGGTGCTCGACTTAACGTGGAGATATCATCGTGAAACTTCGCACACGTGATCTACACAACAAATAGAAAAGATCCAGGTGGTGAATCAAGTTGAATTCCATAAAAGTTGTTTTCGCGGCCACTCTAGGGAATTGCGACTCAATCACAGTAGACGGTGCAACGAACAATTTTTTTTTAATTTTCCTCCAAAAAACGTCAACTGAAAGGTCTTTCTGATCATAATCCCTCGATAGAACGCAGTACACACAATTTTTCATCTTGTTTGTTTGTAAAAAAGCTGTATTTAACCCTTAACTGGGCAGGTCAAAATACTAACGTTATCGGGCAAGTGGAGCCTCTGAGGCCCCATTTACATTTTCCATGCAAATTCAATGAAAAAAAAATTGTTTCTTTTTTCAAAATTCATTGAATTTTAACGACGAAAATCATTGTTTCATATTATGTTGACATTGAATTAAATATGTTTTTTGTAAAATATAACTGAAAAAATGAAAAAAATAATCAATATTTATTCCGAATCGGATGAATTTAAGTTTCAGTTCAGTAGTTGTTTAGTACAAATTTTGCACTTCATTTAAAAAATTTGATGACATTTTGTATTTGGTCAAAACAACTTTTAGTAGAAGGATGGAAAAAAAATGTTTTGAAAAAAAGAATTGTTCGTTCGTTCGTTTGTAGATTTTTAAAAATAAAAATTTCGTTCGTTCGTTCGAAGCGATTTTTTATTTCAAATTTTCTTAATATTTGAAATATAGATGTGCCAAACCCGAGATGTTAACACAATTGTATTATGATGATATTTTATTAGGATGCTATTCACTATTAAGGCCAATCATAATACTCGTATCAAAATGAGTATTATTTATTAAGATCGATCATAATACGGCGTATTACAATGAGTATCAAGTATTATGATATCGAAGCTAATACTCGTCATTTGAAATTTTGCACAGAAAATACAAGTGTGAGTTTTGTGTTAATAGAATTTCGATTGTAAACAAGTATGAATGCCACAATACATGATATATACGACTTAGCTGTGTTCGAGAATTGTTTTGTGCTTCATTTTGTTGCTTTTTTGAGAGTTTCATATAAGGTAGCAGCCAGATAACACCCATTAAATAATATGTGAATGCCAATCGTGATTGAGATAATAAGGGATGCGATTTTTTTTTATTCTGATCGGACCAGGTGATACAGAAAATTGAGCAGTATTTGTAAATCGAAGAAAAAAAAATTATTTTTTTTTTCATTTTTTGAGATTTTTTACATGTATATGGGAGGCTTGTATGAAAAACACGGAAGACCGCTAAAATAGCACTGTCGTACGCCTGTACATATTTTGTATTTGCCATTTCAGCGATCTTCCGTGTTTTTCATACAAACCTCCCATATAAATGGTAGAAAATCGCAAAAAATGAAACAAAATATTACTTTTCCGCATACACCTAGTGTGTAAGGTAAAGTATTGGGATCGGTGTGTTTTCTGGGTGTTTTTGGGGCCAGGGAACACGAATCTAGCGTTTTTTCGATGTTCGAATGTATATGCGTACCCTGTACCCTGTACGCTGTACGCAAAAATTTGTTAACACGATAACTTTCAAACAAGAAAAGTAATTGAATGTCCGAGAATGAATGTGAGTCTTCTCGTGAGAGTTTATTGAAATGTAACACCGCCATACAAAAAATGCTGACTGTCAGAAGACAGATAGAGGTTCCACCAAGCCACACCAGAAATATCGAAGTGATTCGTTCGTTGTTCCTTTGTTAGATGCGTCATTTTCAGTGTTTTCTTCACTCATGTCAATTCCGTTCGTTGTGGTTGGCATTGATTCTGTCTCAGCTATGGCCTCATTGACGAGTACATTGATCTCTTGGTTTGTCTTTGGATCCATCGCTTGTTGATTCGATGTGATGATTGTAACACAAATACCGCTTCCATGTCCTCGTCCATTGCCGCGTGTTATTTTATACGCCGAATGAGCAGTGGCAGGCTCTGGCCGATGACAGCTACACGATCCATTGATCACAGTCTCACTGGTTCCCTTGGTGATCGTCTTGTTGGTGTCAAAATTGTGATTTGGCTGGATTTGGCGGAGCATTTCGGCCGCGAACTCCAATGAATTGCTTCTTCAACTTGGTTTTAGTAAGATATAGATCGAAAAATTGTTATAGTCAAATGTCCCAGAATTGGCGTTAAAAAACACAATCGAAACAATCTAAAGCTGAGAACAAATTTTTCTCACCGGTCATTCGTTGCTCGCAAAAAGTATTCCTTGAAATTGTCATCAATCGACATTGCGCTCCATTTGAATGCATTTCCACTAATCGTAGCGATGTCTCCGTTGCATATTGGGTGTTAATCCAATAATTGTCTAGAATTTGTTCCTAGTTTCCACTCATCGCTTCTGAAAATACACAAAAATTGACGACATTCGATCAAATTTCGCTGCAAAAGTGTCATGTCTTTGGTGTCGATTGACATTTTGAAAGGGTCCATTGACCCCGGAAAATCTCTGCCGATTTAAATTCAACCACGGATGATATTTGTACGCTTTAGGTGCCATGAATACAGACTAACATCTTCACAACGTGTATGTGAAATCAGATAGATAATGTCATTTTGGTGGCAAGAAAAATTGTCTGTTTCACTTTTCAAATGCAATCATTGTAACGAAAACATTTGTGTGACAATGGGACTTAGAAGAGATCAATTCTCTGTCAAATGTCTATGGACGGCATAATTGTCGGTGTATATTGCAATTGTATGCACAAACACGATATTTTCACGAGGAAATTCTTGATAAATATTGGCACAGCTTGTTTATAAGTCAAAGTGTGTGGAAAAATGTTGCACGAACCTTCATCTTACCAAGCCGAATATTGCGTTAAACATATATTTTGCTACATGCTACTAAATTTTGAATAAAGAAAAAATGTATGTGTACCTTTGAATGATTTGAGTTCACTTTATTAAAGAATTTACTGAGAACTGTGATAATACATATGGAATTGTTTCTTTCTCCGCATTTCACATCAAAAGTTGACTGTGATTCAACAAAAAATATAATTCGATAACAAAATAATCTATTTTTTTTTATTAAAACTGAGCCCTAATTTTACGATATTTCAAGAGATTCTAGTGTCTTCTAGTTCAAGTATGGTGGGAAAATATTTGAAATGTAGGTGAATATAACTCAAAAAAAATGGTTTTTCTAAACATATAATTCGTCCCATTCGCGCGAGTCATAACGTAGAATCTCGATTAAATTCAAATTGGTGTCGCCGTTTTTTGTAGCCCATTTAGTGAGCAAGAAAATATCGTCAGTTGCATAAATCCGTACTTTTTGTGCTCCGGCTAGCTTGGTGCGTTCTTCATTCAACATTTTCAAATCTATAGCTCCATCGTTGTCTGATGTTGAACACACTTTAATTTTGTTCAACTTCAATGAGCGACGAACGAATGGCAAAATGATATCGATGCTATTATAATATCGAATGTAAAGACATTCAAGTTTCATATACCTGTTGGCCAACATTTCCATATCAGCGATATTCCATACTCCTGTGCAGATCCTTAGTTCCATCAAATTGGTCAATTGAGGTAAATTATAGATGTTTTGACGCCCCCCAATGCCTAATGACTCAATCCCTTCGAGCGAAACCAAAAAAGTTCTCAAATCCATGTTTAGATCATGAACGTCAATGTAGATTCGTTTATAAAAGTGTTGGGTATGGAGTCCGTTTAATACCTTTTGATACTCTTGCAGAGTTGTGAGTGAAAGTGAGCCGCCGAGCTCCAAAATATCCAATTTGATTTGGGACTGTGAAAATACGTTACGATTTTCCCAAAAAGAATTAAAATCAGTTGAAAAGCGATGGACATTTGGATTAACCTCAAAAAGTGACCGTAGTTCATTAATTTCAACAGTTCCTTCAGAATTAGAAAGATGAAAATGTTCAAGCTTCGGATATGTATGCGACAGCCACTTGTATTTATCGATCGAATGGCGGTTGTACTCTCGAACAAAAATCTTCTTCAAATTTCCACAGTGTTGCAACATCAAATGGTAAAGGTCACCGTCAATCGAACAATTTACGAAATCTACCATTTCTATTCGGCCGAACAATTGTTTGCTAAACTTAATTGATTCGTTCTCAATAATTGAACATTCGAAAATAAGGCGTTTCACTGACTCAAATTCGACGACATGAGATGGAATATAAGTGTTATTCATAATTGAAATGCTTCGCACAAACTGCCTGAAGCCCGATATTCTAATCTTTTGTAAATTCACTCCATCTTGGTCCACATTAAACGTGTAAATTCCATTGTCAAGACACAGTGGTTGAATCGATGAATAATTTTGTTTGAAATATTCTCCGGCCACTTTGTTCATCCGCTTGCATGTTTGTCCAAATGAATGCAAATCTTTCAGCGACAAATATTCGAATATTTCATCGAAACAATCGATGCTCAACTTGAATATTTCTGGTAATGATTCCACATTTGATGGACCAGCGTCAGCATCTTCACTGCCATCTCGACCTACTGGATGGGATAACTTTTGCTTTTTTTGTGGATGATCCATGACAATTCTTTTTTATTTGCAGAAGAATAGCACTGAATGAGCAAATAGAAAATAGAACAAGAAATTGTGGCAATTAATTTGAATATTTTTCACAAAAATATAGATTATATGAACATTTTTTCAAACTCAAAACCATTTTATTCTTTCCGAATCATCAATTGAATATTGATATCAAATAAAAAACCTCTGACGAGGTGAAGAAAGGCGAGTGACGAAACCAAAATGTGAATACAAAATTTCTGATATCAATTTTGTGACGAAAATAAATGATAGATAATTTTTCTGTGTACTGTAATAAAAACTTAATATACCATATTTTGAAAACAGGCGGGCCGATTTTCGAACTTTGACATTTTTTCTTGAAGGCCTT
>NW_022198772.1:0-18864 GCF_009176525.2 Contarinia nasturtii
AATTTACAAAATCGTCCAATTTACATCATTTGTAAATTTACTACAAAATTTCATAGTAATTTTACAAATTATGAAAATTGGAAGTTTTTGTAAATCTACTATGAATCTCCGTATAACAATAGCATAGAAAATTCATTTTGTCTGATTTCGGGATCTTTTTTTTAATTCACCTACAGTTAGTTGTTCCATTGGACCAATTTTTCCTACAACCTTTAATGATAGAACGCAGTACACATAGTTTTTCAACTTGTTTGTGTGTAAACAAACAAATGTCAATTGTTAATCTCATGTGTCAGATAAGCGTTCAATTTACAAACCGATCAAAATAAACCAACGTTCACAGAAAATTGATAGTTTTTCATTGCAATATAAATTTAATAAATTAAAATAAAATTAATGCCCCTAAATTTTCTAAAAACAATTTATTTATTTTTAAACCATTTTTTCATCGTAAATTTTGCAATTATTAATGTAAAAATATAATTATTTATTAAATGAAGTCATCAAGTTTGACATCACAAAAAAGTTTATAAACATACGTATTGCGCCATCTATCGAAATATGAGATATTGTAAATTTCGATAGTGAAAGTCGCTATGCATGAAGTCGAAAAATAACATTATTTGTTTTTTTAATGTTTTTTTCTGTTATTTTATTGTTATTATTATGATTTGGAATTATGCTACCAAAAAATTGTGAAAAAGTTGTATTTAAACTGATATATTCATCATTTGTAAATTTACCCTGACTTTTCGTAGTATTTTTACAAAATGATATTGTGACTTTTATTTTGACACATTTTGTAAATTTACTACGAAAATTCAGTATAAATTTACAAATGACTTACAACACAGTGTTCGTCGGAACATAGCGCCATCTATTGAAATAATCTTAATCTACTTAGACGAACTTTTTTGTGTGTCTATAAATATAGAATGTCACACTGTATTTTCGATAATTGGTTTTGAGCCATTATTCAATAACAGATGCAAATCTAGGGAGTCCATAGATTCTGGAGTTGACGATTTAAGGGAGGGGTAATCGGCAAAAAGATGCTCAAAACCCCGAGGAAAATCGAATTTTTTCTATTGAGGGGGATCCCCAGCCAAAAAAATACGGGGAGAATTTGGCTTAAGAACCGTAGCAAATCGAGAGATTTTGTGAAAAATTGCTGGGGGTCCTGAAACGCTAGGGAAGGGAGTGTACATACGACCTATGTCCGAAGCTCGGACTCCGAAAAAATAAGTTTGGTCAAAAACTGTATCAAAATAGTCAATAACTCTTCAATTCGACATTTTCGGTACTTTAGAAACTCGAAATTTTTGGTTCCATATAAAAATTTCAACTGTCGTACAATTTTTCGTTCCTTATATTTTGAGGCAGCTCAATTTTTCGATAGACGATAGCACGATAGACAGACAAGCCCACAAACAACAGGTCCAATAGAATTTTTTCACAATTTCAATCAAATCTCCATATATCTTCCACGTTGTAAATATAATTGCATGAAAAAATGTTGGTCAACAGCAAAATGTCCGAATGTCATGAGACGATGAAAAAAATCCGTATGCTAATTGAATTTAAATCGTTTGAGTGACAGTTGTCAGATGATGAATTGTATGAAATTCAAAAGTATACAAATAGTCCCCCTCACAAAAACACATATACACCACCAAACGTGCTCAAACACATGCTGTCGAAGCAGTTCATATAAATTTTTTGTTCGTTTTAATTTCGGGCTTCATGCGAATAAAATACACTTGCCGCGATTAAAAATATATTCATAATAAAAAAAATCGTCATCATCAAAAGTCGACAAGATTTTCGCGTTCAAATGAAGCCACCAAACTTCCCCCGTGCACGCATAAAAAAGTTCCGCCGAACATAATAATTCGAGTTTCATTTTCATATTTTTTTTTTTTTTGTGTGTTCGGCATTGTTCATGCCGTGTATGCAAAGCATCCCATCAAAAAGCCATCTAATACAATTAAACAATGCGATGGATATATACATATAGATTTGTGTGACAGTGGCACAATTGTGTGGTGGTATCATTCACAGCATCCGTTTATTTATCGAACAAAAATCTGCTGGTTGATGTACAATGTTCATATCGCTCAAGGGAATTTGCGCACTTAAACAATTACCATCGCATGATGCTCGGATTCCGCATGGAAAGACAGATCGAGCGAGGGTGAGGCGTCGAATGCAAATTCGGATTTGTTGTTCGCTTGTCAACGAACGATATTGTCACCGCACCGTCATACATCCAACAAAACACACTTTAATTTGATTATTCGAATCGCGAAACACCACCGTTACATGTGATTTTTTTTAGTCGCTGCTTTTTTGTTATTTATGATTGACTTGATGCGTAACATATGCGTGAGCCAATTTTCAAAATGAAGCCGGAAGATTGATATCATTTGACATCCAACCATTCTTCACTTTTTTCATCATCATTTTAATCACTCAACGCTTTTATCAGACGGAATTTTTATACTTTTTTTAATCGTTCGTTATTATTACAAAAAAAAAATATGCTGGAATTATCAAGGGATAATGATTAAATTGATTTCTGCTCCCCACTCCAGTTAAACAAGTTTTCAGGTGCAGTGAGATTTCGGATGAGAACGGTCTACTAGAGAAGCATATCTCTCTCTCCCAATTTCGCTCTATCAATTTTCCCATAGTTTCACCAGACATTCATAATTTTAAACCAAGTAGAAAATGTCCGCCCACGTTTTTGGCTCAAGATATATTTCATTTGTCAAGATTTTCATTTCCTCATTTTTTGAATTGACCGAGCTGAAAATAATTGTAAATTACATTTCAAACACTAAACGGAAATAATAATAGTTTTGTATTAAAAGACAATGGTCGCATGTTTCTATTGTTAAAGGAGAGATACAGACGGTTTTTAAAGACGTGAAAATCCAAAGATTTACATTTGCGTTAGACAACGGACAATGATACGATGTTGATGTTTATTTAAGAGAGACAGAAAAGCACTTGAGATACCAATTCTATTTTGAATACAATCGGGGGATGAGGAGTCCGATCACTCGGGGAGGATTAGATAAAGAAAAAGGGGCAGGGATTTGAAGGATACTCTTTTCGCAGTGTGAATGAGAGTGGTTTTCAAATACTCGAGCTAGAAGAGGTCTTTATTAACAAGAACCGTTAAAAATCGTCAAAATCTTCATCATTTTCAGAAAATGTTGGAAAGTTACTATTTGCAGTTCGTTTTTTCTGAATGCCGTGGCTTGAAATTATATCTAGCTAATTACGCAAAATCCAGAAAAATACCATAAAAATGCAGGAAAAATTTGAAACGAAAAAAAAAATCAAGCTTTCCCTTTTACTTATGCTACACTTCTAGTGTGGAAAAGGTAAAAATAGTCTTTGCATTGAATACAAAAGTCCTCCAATATCTCGTAATCCGAACCCTCCCGCGTGATGGCAAAAAGCACTTGTACTTGAAAACCAGAGCATACTGCATTTAATGCCGTCTCTCAGTCATGAACATGAAAATTCTATTCTTCGTCTTTTCCATTGTTTCTACGTATAGAATGCATGTCCCATTGGGCGAGAACGTCTTAAATGCAAATATACAAAAGAAACTAAATAAATACATCGAAATAGAAAGACGTGTTTCTTCGTATTCAAATCACTTTGAATTGATGTCCGGATCATCAAAAAGGTGGAACCAATGCGATGATATATCATTGAGCTGTTTGTATATATAAATGTAAACAAAAGTCAAAATCAAATTTAGCCAGCGAAGAAGTCGGTTGTCTTGAACGATAATTTGTTGCTTTTATATTTGAAATAATAAATGACAATTAAACGCAAACGATATGCATACCCGATGATTTCAAAGAAAATCATATTTTATTACATCGTCTCAAACCGCTTATATACCCCATGCCGCCACTTGCAATACGACAACATTTAATCTGTCGTTCTTTGTTTGTTTAACAATCTGTTTCAGTCTCCTACTCCCTCTCGGTTGATTTTTGTGATAAAAAGATGGATTTTATTGCTAATTAAAATGTGTATGCTCCGGTCGCCCCCCACAAATCTTCTTCAACGCAATAAAGATTTATGCAGTGTTCAACGTCAATAATCCAGTTGCTAACTCTTTACTCATTTTTCCCCAAAACCAAATTTATTATCTTTCTCCACGGCCGGAGTAGAACAAAAAGAATGAAAGAATATTTCATTTCTCTTCTTTAATTGTCGCTTCGCACGGAATGAGATGATAAAATTATTAATTACGCAAAATAAACACCACGATGTCGCTTGCGATGAGGGAACAACAACAAATGAATGCGCGCACAAATAAAAGACACCAAAAAAGAAAATTCAGTTTCCAATTTGTCGCGACAGAGATAGGGAGAGGGGAGAGAGAGAAAGGGTTCGACACAACAGCAACCGCCACAAAATTCACGGTTGACAAGAACACTAACGAGTATAGGAAGCGTACGAATAAATTGCTTTCCGTCGCGCATAACCCACCAAATTGTTTAGTCTTGGGAATAAATTATAATTTTTATTTAAATGAGACACAGTTTTGAAAAAGAAAATTGAAGCTGGGATCGGAAAAAAGAGCGCACAGAGATTTTGAATTTTTTTCTAAATATTTCATTTGATATCTCCACCATAGAATAAAAATTGACGCAAAAAAATGCGAAAAATTCCGAAATTCAAATCAAGTCGTCAGCCATAAACTTCCTTGCGCCAACAATAAATGTGCAAATACAATTTCGAAATGTACTCCATGCATTCCATGCATTCATTGAGTATCCATATCTCATCGTTGTTTCGCTCGGTGTATAATTTAAATGAGAGCGACCGAAGAACTCGGTTGCACAACAACTGAATGAAATTAAAAACTTTTCCTTTTATATTATTGTTACATTTGGCGACGACGATGACGGAAGTGTTTGCCTTCATGGGATGGCGATAATGAGCACAGAAAGCATATTGTTGCTATCAGCATCATTGGCACATTTCAAATGCACGAATCCGTGTGCATTTCTATCACATTTTTTATAGACAGAAAGAGTGAAAAAGGGATGAGGTAGAGAAAGATAGCGAGAGAGAGAGAGAGAGCGCGAAGGATAGAAAGAAAGGGAGAGAGCTAGAGATAGAGAGAGAGATCGAAAAAAGAGATAGAGAGAGGTAGGGAGACATAGAGCCCTGGTGACAAAAAGGGAGAAAAGTAGAGAAAGAGAATAGAAGCCACAATATGAGTATCCATCACTCGTTCTTTTTTTTTTTAAATATGTATGACGGTTTTGTTGGAGCTGGTAAAACTTTGATTCAGTATAACAATGCGAAAAGGACAGTCGCCGAGTAAAATAAAAGCACAGAAAAATGCAGATCCGTTTAATAATAATATGCATATTGTCCACGAATAGCTGTGCATTTTTGTTGTTCTGCAATAATGAATGCGAGCTGAAATGCAAAGAGAGAGCGCAAAATAATGTATAATAATATTTTCTACAAACAAATGACGACCACAATGGCAACCACAGGCTTTGTTTGTCTTTACCCACAAAAAACGGTTGAATTTTTTTTTATCTTTATCATCTTTTGTGTAATTTTAGTCGTTTGTACAACTGATACTGCCATACTGTCTCTACATCCCCACACAAATGCCATTGTTTCGGTTTTTATCCGAATTCATGTGTCGATCTCACGAAATATTATGAAAATCACATGAAAAACCCAACAATCGACTTGTTTGTTTGTTTCACCAAACAACTGAACCGTTTTTTTTTTTGTTTGAAAGTTTTGCGAGACAGCTTATCTCCATTTTTCCTTTCATAGAAGGGTTTAGACGAAAAAAATTTCTCTTAAAAATCTAAATCCATGTCCCCCTTTTTCTCTTCTTCTAGCCGCACAAAAAGCGATGACCGAGGAATCAGCAACGTTACCACCACCCCCGGCACCTCCTTTAAACCAGTCCAAGCAACGTCTCAATCCGCATGAAATCCGTAATGTAGATTTGGTTCAGAGATTTTTGGCTGCAACACCATCATATTTATACTCACCGCCACCAATTGGACCACCGAACTTTTTCTTCAGTGAAATGCTCCGTTCGTTAGTACAAGCAAAAGCAGCCGAAGGAGCAAGAGGCTTACAAAATCCAATGAGACGACCGAGAAAACGCCTTTGGACGCCGCCGACTCGTTTTGAAAATGAATCCCTATCCAAAGAACCAAACGGTGAAAAACCACTTGAACTAACGACAAAACATCAACCGTCACCATTTCCAAGTGCATTCAATCCGCATGTGAAAAGTCCAAAAGAAGGTGACAAAATTACACCGGCCGATGGTATGCCATCAAACGGAAGTGATATAAGTGGCGGTGATTCAAAATTATCGACATATTTGCCGGGCGAAAATATTGGAAACGAACCATCCACAGCTTCGTTGCCACCATCTGATTTGGTGATGCCACAAATACCACCAATTTGGTATCCACCATTGTATCCACCATATGGCATCGATCCATTACATTTTTTCATCGATTTACGAGTGTCGGGACAACTGTACGATCGAAAGAAAGAAAACAATTCACCGTCAACTGAAGCATTGACAAATGAAAATAATAACATTGGAAAAGCACGACATGGTTCAGCGTTCAGTGTACCACCAAGACGTGATAAAAGCCCATTGGCATTAAATCTATCGGCAATGGGAACGAAAACAAATTCAATCGATTTTGTAAACAATAATTGCACAGACATTGATGATAAATCGAGGAATACAAATTATGTGCTGCAAAATTTACCACGAATTTATACATCGTTGACGGGCACACAGAATATCGGTGGCGATGATAGACATTCGGAAGAAAGCGAAAGCAAATCCAGCTCTGATATTGATGTTAAAGACCATGAACAGATTTCGAATCTTTCTGATGATGTCGTCATTGTTGATCAAGACCTGGACGGACAACCGGAACGAAAACAAACTAAACGCAAATAAATTATTATGTAGACAGTTTAACAATGGGATTATTGTGTTTTAATTCAAAAATTAATTAGTAAGACGTGATTTTAAATCAAATCAATGTGTAGAAAAAGAACAACAACATTTAAATATATTATTAGAAGAGTAATTAGCACTTTGTTAGAAATAAAGGTCATTCGAATAACTTACATTTATAAACTTTATTTAATTATTAGAGAATTTCGTCTCTGGTTTTCTTAAACCTAATTTGAATCGTTTTAGTAAAAAAGATTGTGGAAGTTAAATTTGTTCTTTCAATTTTTTGGGTTTTTTGCTTTCATTTTTCTTCGATAATTTTGTTCTACAAAAAAAACATTTTTTTTTTGTTTCCATTTTTTACGGAAGTTTTTTCCACACATTGTGAACCTCTCTTTCATCTAGTTTACTTTCATAATTTTGAAACATATTTTTTTCGATTTTATTTTACTTTCAAAGATGACATTTTGCTCTCGCACAATATTTAGGAAAAATCAATAAAAAGTTGACGTTTTTTTAAAACTGCTCTTTATAAAAAATTGATCAAAATTTCGTCAGTTTTTCGAAATATATTTAGCCTAAAAGGTATTCGAAAAAAAATGCATGAAACTTTAAAGCAACAGCAATACAGAAATTACATTCAAAATAATAAATTAAATAGAATGTCGATGCATATTTTATCAAGAACACATATTTTATCATTGTACGTATCTTCTATCTAAAGCCTTTCAAAAAAAAAAAAAATCTTCAAAACTTTGTGTTTGTCAAGTGAGAACGGCTGTTATTGTGCTATTCGAGCGATTTAAAAATCGAAAATAAATTATGGCATCAATTCGAATTTTTTATCAAATCAATTCATAGAAGAAAAATAAAATTTAAAAATTTTCAAAAAAAACTGACTGAATTTTGTTTAGTGAAAAATTCGCTTTTCCAAAGAAAAAAATAATTTATCAGGAATTTAATTAAAAATGTGTTGATGATAAATTTTCTTGAATTTTTTTTTTCTTAATCATAGAAATATTGAAAAATAAAAGTTAAATTATTAGGAATAAATGAAAGAAAAAATAAATTCAAATTTTGAATGCACCGAATAATTGAAATTTTTCAAATATTTGATTCTGTACATGTATACATATACGAGGGTCACTATTTAAGTTTTTTCAAAAACATATATAAGACAATGGGGTTTCATCGAAAATGGTTTTATTGTTTTTCAAAATATTCGCCATGATGATCAATACACTTTTGCATTCGCTCGAACCATTTGTCATAGCATTCATGCCACTCCGAATGTGATATCTCCAAAACGTGTGTTTTGAACGCATCAACTGCTTCTTCGGGCGATGAAAATCGTTGACCACGCAGTTTATTCTTCACGCTCGGGAATAAAAAGAAATCGTTGGGTGCCAAATCAGGACTGTACGGCGGATGACCCATTAAATCGATCTTTTGACCGGTCAAATAATCGACTGTTTGATGAGATGTGTGAGAGCTCGCATTATCATGATGAAGAATTATTTTGCGACGGCGGTTGTTTTTTCTTATTTCACCAAACACTTCGGGCAAACAAATGGTGGTGTACCAATCAGAATTGACGGTCTTACGAGCCTCTAGTGGAACTGTTGCCACATGACCACTTATCGCGTAAAAACAGGCGACCATTTGCTTCGCAACACTTCGAGCTCGAACAACTTTTGTTGGGTTATCTTCACTTTGAAAGACCCATACAGTCGACTGCTGTTTAGTTTCGGGCTCATACGCGTAGATCCATGATTCGCCACCAGTGACGATAAAATACACGGATTTTGAAACACCACGATTGAATTTCTTGAGCATTTGTTTACACCAATCGACACGAGCCTTTTTTTGAGCGATTGTCAAATTATGTGGTATCCAACGAGAGCAAATCTTTCTGACAGCTAAATGTTCATGTAAAATCTTAAATACGCTGGTCGCACTAATGCCCAGGGATGCCTCAATCTCGTGATATGTTACATGACGATCTTCCATTATCATATTTCTGACAGCATCGATGTTTTCTGGTACAACAACTGATTTTGGACGACCTTCGCGGAACTCGTCGATGAGCGATAGGCGACCGCGCTTGAATTCGTTGTACCAATTATAAATTGTCCGAAGACTTGGTACTTCATCGTCAAAGGCCAAATGAAGTTGATCAAAACACTGTTGTTGTGATACACCCAATCGAAAGTGGAAAAAAATAATCGCTCGAAAATTTTCACGAGTAAAATTCATTTTTTGGCTGAGACGCAATTTACATGTTACGGTAAACAATACAAATAACGATCGAATGACAAAACGTTCTGAGAACGTTTATGCTACAAAATGTTAAACTTAACGAATATGACAATGGTTTGCATCGGGCAATACTAAAACATACATATTGAAGAAACTTAAATAGTCGCCTACGTATATAGCGTGTAAAAAGCAGGTACTTTCCAAAATTGAACCTTTTTAAATCAATTTTCGTTTGTCGCACAATCTAAAATGACGGCCTAAGAAGAAAACAATAACATACAGAATATTCTGCAAAAAGACGAATACAAATTTATGTGAGCAAAAACTAAATATACAAACAGACAGCGCAAAAGTAAAACAGCCTACTTACATGTGTTTCTTATGTAAGTAGGCTGTTTTACCTTTGCGCTGTCTGTTTGTATATTTGGTTTTTGCTCACATAAATTTGTATTCGTCTTTTTGCAGAATATTCTGTATGTTATGGTTTTCTTCTTAGGCCGTCAAATAAACAGCAATTTCTCTATATTTATAAAATGTCTCAAAATTCGGCTACGCAAAACAGGCCACATTTTATATTCAATTTACGAATCGATGTGTAATCTTTGATAATCTTTATCAAATTTTGTGAGATAGTAAAATCTAAAGTTGTCTGGGTCAGTTGATCGATGTAAACAAACTCGCTTACAAAGTCACAGAAAATAAACACAAATATTATATGAGTTCGCAAAATGTTGTACACTTATTTGTTTTCTTGCTATAAATAACATTGTCATGCTTTGAATAGCATTTTGCGACGTGAAGTATTCCAAATAAAGCGTTATCATTTCTATCATTTAAAAAAGAGTAAGTTATAAAAAGGTACTGATTACACTTCCAAAATTTTAATCTCTTTATACATTCCACCGCGTGCGTCATAGCTCTGAACAAAATCGATCGCAATAGTTTCATTTGTTAATAATAAAAAATATATTTCGCTGTATAAAAAAAATCTCGTCTTTATCAATCTAAGTACTTGATTGCGAAATGAATGAGTGATAAAAAGATGATGAAACAGAAAGGTTGTACAAACAAAACATGACTCAAATATGAGCGTAATTAAAATCGTGCATTAAACTAAAATGGGGTGCCTCATTTTTTTTTATTCGATACAGTGTTGCGTAGATCATTGCTTTCGGCAACTTCTAAACGTCGCATAATATTAAGATTGAGTAGAGATTTTGCGATTTCGGTGGCTGTTTTCCGATCTGTATTGCGAATTTGAATGTTTGGTTCGTGCTTAAGCAGTGCATCAATGGCATTTATATCGCTGAGTCTAACGGCTAAAATTAAGGCGGTGTCACCGTTTGAATCCTGAATATCTAAATCGTTTCCATTGTCAACTGGACCCAAATGGTTCAATAAAATATTCAAAATTTCATTGGACTTTGTGAGCACAGCCAGATGAATGGCACTTTGATGTGTTGTTTTCGTGCAAATACCAACTTTTGCGCCTAAATTTACGAGTCGTTCGACTAAGTCTAGATTTTTCATTTGTACAGCGGCATGGAGTGGGTTAATGCCATCGGTAGAGCACACATTTACATCACCGTCATACGTTCGAATCGCTTGTTGTGCATTTGTCGATTTTTGTGATAAATATTCGGTAATGTGTTTACACAATACCGAACATTTATCACAATCACACAACGGGTGACATACCATTTCAGAAATATCATTCGGTAGTTCGATGCCTAGAAAATGACACGCAAGTTTTGTGTCGTTGTTTTTAATGGCGGCGACTATTTTATCATTGTACGTTTTTTGCGGAAGAGAAACCGAGTCGACCGAATGATTGAGTCCGGTTGAGAAACATCCACGGAATACCTCATGATTTAGTGATGTATTTGGCGATGATGAACTTGAACAGTCACTTTGATCTTCCCAATCACTTGTCACCTCTGTCTGACTTGCCACATTTTGTAAAACAGTTGCAATTTGACTATTGTGCGCCAATTCCAATGCAGTATGGCCCATTCGATTTGGAATGTCCGTTTTTACACCATATTCCAAGAGAGTATCGATAATCTCAGTGAATCCCCATTTGGATGCCTGTGTGTGTAAAAAGATAATTACGAATTTTAATGAATAACTCCGAGAAAAAATAGATTTTAAAATTTTATGCCAAAAAAAGTGTGCTTACCAAATGTAATGGTGTATCACCGAATTTGTTCTGAGCATTTCGATCGATTCGCACTTTCATATGGTCCGAATAGTAGAGAAGCGCCTTCACACAATTACTATGTCCATTCAATGCACACAAATGTAAAGGTGTGTTTTTGTCATTCGTAAGAGCATTGATCTCGGCTCCGGCATGTAATAACAGCAGCAATGTATTTTGATGACCACGACCAGCTGCATAGTGTAACGCCGACCCTGAAATATAAACGTATCACATTTATAAAATGGTTCTCATGCAAATATTTTCGAGCCGTACAATTGTTCTCATCTTTAATATGCAAATTAACACCGAGCGCTAGCAGTGAGTTTAACATTTTTGGTAGGCCATGCATTGCTGCCACGTGTATAGGACCTTTAAAAATAAAAATTAATTAAATAAAAAAAAATTTATTAATAATTTAAATAATTCAACTGATTTACCCACCAATGCCATGAGTATTCTGTAAATTTTGACGACATTCTGGAAATTTACTTATCACATCGATTTCGTCAACAACACCTTCGTCGATTCCATCATCAATATCGGTCGGTCGTTTTACGATCGCATCGTCGTTGTCATGGTGAGCGTCATTGTTTACATTCTCCTTATCAGCTCCATCGATTATCACATCCTTATCAGTCTTCAACAATTTGATTATTTCCACTTCGTCTTCTGCAATTGCAAATATCACACATGTATCACGTGAAAGTAAAATCGACTTTTTTGGAGTAAAAATAAAATGTATGGATTTTTTTCAATTTTCGATAATTTCACTAATTTGGATTTTTTTTTTTCATTGAATAGACTTCTCTATTCTATTCAAGCAAGACTTAAACATTGTAGGTAACGACTGTCAAACAGTGATGTGTAAAGATACTATCTACAGTTTAGATAACAGATAAGATAATTTAAAAGTTTTAAAATTCTATCTAGATAAGATAAAATATCTCGTTATCTTTATCTTATCTTGCAGTATCTTCTTGTTTTTTCATACAAAAATAGCAAAAATTGCGTTTAGATAAGATAAGATATTTTGGTAAAGTATCTGGAAAAAGTCAGATAATTTTGAAAAATATCTTAAAAACCTCAGATAAAGTATCTTTGCCCATCACTGCTGTCAAATCATTTGGTTCAAAAAAGATCTTTTTGGGAGAATTTAGTCCGACACCAATAAAAATGAATTTTTCTTAATTGGAGAATTTATTTAATTCCAATCACCAGGTCCGAATCAAGTCTTCTCTTCTTTTCTTTCTCTAATTTTTCTCCTTTTTTCTGCTATTTAAAAAAATAAACTTTAATTTTTTTTCACACTTTTTTTTGTTACCTTTTTTAATCCGTTCAAATAAATAATCGATAAAATCGTCTTTGGTTGAAAATCGTCGCTGCAATTTAACGTCTGTCTTGGCCACCGTTCCAGTTGTGGTTGTACCATTTTTAAATTCTATCAAATCAATCGATTGAATGTACAAAATAGCGGCTTCAAGTGTTGTTATTAAAAAACTGTCAACACCTTTATCGGAACCGTCTGTGAATTGGGTGAAAATGAAATGTTTTAAAAAATGCATTGTTGCTATCCAATGTGTGAGACCCGACTTGATGATAACAAATACTAAGATCGGTATGAGTTCGTCGACAGAGATATCAGTATGACGGTTTTGTGACGCGGCCGTCAAAGCTCGTCGTAAACAACCTACGAAAAAGTTGATGAAAAAAAAATTGATAAAAATTGAATTTTCAGCAATAAAATCGAAGGCGGTCTTACACATTTTTTCAATGGGTGTTGTGAGGACTGGCATTTTAACAAGTTCGATGCGAACACGATTGATGATATCGGTGTGTTTGGTGTCAATTTTAAAATCTTTCAACGATGCATCGGCCAAATTGCGCATGGTTCGATTGAATTTCTCATTTTCATCGGTGCATGTAATGGTGATTGCATCAAACAGCCATCGATACAATAAATCCATAATGTATGTTTCCAGTGCAATTTTAAAAACTCTCTTAAAATGTGGATCATTGACACATTTTTCATACAAACGTCGTTGATACATCAATTTTTTAAAGCAATGGTTCAATAGAATGTCAACCGAGTGTTTGATTCGCTTAAGAACATCCGATGTATCGCTGCCACTGCCGCCATCAGTACAATTGGTATTTTTCATATAACTACAGCAGATGCTTTCAATTTTTCGAAAAACCGCTTTCGAATTGGTTTCGTTCCAAATTAAGGCGACCGCATCTTGTAGACCACGCACAATAAATATACCATTTGGCGGATCGTCGGGTGAATTGATCGCAGCACGTGGTAATAACGGCCACTCGATGCACCATACTTTGTATTTGAGTAAACCTTTTGTGTAGAAAATCTCTTCGAATAGTATTGTCGATGCGATTGAACGAATGTGTAATTTGCCATTGATTTGTTTTACATCGGCGCCCAATAAGTTCGTGAATTGTTCAGGTATTTCATCGTGTTGTATCAAAATATGAGCCAATAAAAAATCCGTATCGCTTAAATCGTCTGGTTTGATTGTGGCCATTCTTGGTATACACACAATCCAATTTTCTAATGGTGCTGTTTCAATCAAAATTTTATGCTCGCGTTGTAGTTTGCAAAAAAATTTATTCTCCGATAAATCTTCGTCGTATTGAAATGCCATCACTATGAGTTTCTTTTTATTTTTTTGGAAAACACACGGAATAGCGCTACACAGCTGCCCAACTACAGTTAATCAACTGAAATGAGAAACAACACACAAATCAAGAATGATTTCAACAATATCTTTGGGTGGTGTTTTTTTTTTCTTTCTTCACAAATAAACACACAAACATAGAAATTTCTAGACGTTTCATGTGATTTTATATGTACAAATATGATTGCAACACATTCAATACGCACTTGTCTGATTTCCCATTGGAATGACCACATACACTCACCTATTTGTTTTCTATTTTAAAATGTGCTACAACACAATTACGCACCAATTCTTGTTTGTAGTGTGAATTGCACACTTTTTTTATTACGTCTCATTTGACAATGTTACTGTGCATGAGTAAATACACTTTGTTTTCCTTTTTTGTCTATTCCATTGTGTGTATCGCTCTCAAGTCACACAAATGTCACACAGCTGATAGGAATGATGTGTTTTTTGACACATGTAAAGCACACCGACAGCACCATCTTTTGGAAGTAAGGAAAAACCTGTGTTTGGAAGCACCGCTCGGCACCATTGGAACATTTAAGTTTCTGCATGAAGGCAAACGGGTCTTTTGAATGAAATTGGAGGTTTTCTTCGACAAATTCATTATATTTCGAATCATTTTCATATATTTCGTTAATTGAATGGTCCAACTTTAATGTTCGCATTGATATGAAAATAATTATCATGAATGGTGTGAAATTCTTGTAAAGAAAAGGATAAAAACAAAGGAAAGTTTCATTTTACAAATTGGTAGTTTTTATTTTTATTAAATTCTTTTTTTACATAAACTTTTTCAAAAAATCCTATTTATTATTCAATATTTATGACATTACAATTCAATTCGATTACAATTTTATAAGAACTCTCTATTCAAAAATGTTGAATGTATATTCTGATTGTTTAATGACGTTGTTGTTGTGGTGGCCTCACATTTATGGTAATGATTTCTTTAAAAAAAAAAAACATATGAAATTTCTTCACCAAAGAAACTTTTCGGTTAGTTAATAAGTATGTTTAAAGAAGTTTACAATATTTTTCATGTTTTGATTCTTTTTTTTTAGTTTTTAAATGGTGTATGGTTGTTGATGCTTCTGTATCGAAAGTGTGTATTTTTACATTTTCTCCATCAGTTCTTCATCATGGGTGTTTAATATTTTTATCGAATTTTCGAATATTTCTCAAATCCACTGCCAGTTTTTCCTTCGTTCAAAATGATGCCTTTAAAGATGCGTTCGGCGATTTGTTCAAGAGCCATCAACTCTTGATGGGATGATTTGGTGTGAGCGATGAGAAACGACTTGAATTCGAAACGTTTAATGCAAAATTCGCATCCAAATGACTTGCTCTTCAATCGGCACATTGTGTGCTTTTTGCATTTTTTCTCTGACTTCATGCGATTTGGACAGTAACGCTCTTGGTATTGTTTCTTCGGCAATTTATTTAAAGATGCCTTCTTTGATGTGCTTAAATGTTTGATATCCTTCTTGCCACTTGGTTTTTGTTTGGTTTCGCCGTTAATCGACATTTGTTTGAAATCACGCGAAAGTTCCATTTTTTAAACAAAAAACTTTAAATAACTTACTAAAAAAAGGTTTTTTTTTATTTTGCCAATTCAGAGTAGTTAAATCGAATGTTTTTTTTTGCTGTCTTGTTGTTTCACTGTAAAATTTTGTTTTTACCAACGATAGTATTTGAAGGGAAATATCTTTTTTTGGGATGTTACTCGTTCAAAAAGAAATTGTAAAGTGATGCTTCTGGAGTAAAACGCTATATTTATACAAGCTATCCACGTAATTAGAGAATGCAATTAATTAAATGAGCTACTAATTACAAATGAGTTTCTTTGACATAATTACTACTTATTAAGAAAGGACCAAATATGCTACCTGTTTACAATGGAAAATTGACCAAATACCTAATGTTATTAGCCAATTGGTATCAAACATTTCTGGCAACAATTGTATCATCTATGGGCATTTTGATATTCTGAGAAAATAGTTTGTGAACCTTGGACCACTATAATGATGTGCATTAAGTGACAATAAATTAACCAATGTATGCAGCACTCGGTTTGATTTTTAAAGGATATATTCTTACGGTATAATACAGGTATAAATTAAATTTTTTGGGGATTTTTGCATGAAAAGTGTATCGAAAATTTCATATTTAATGTGTGTTTTTGAAAGTGTAATATCTGTTTCTAAAAATGTATCTCTTTTACCTTAAATATAGGCAATTCACGGCCGTATGCCATGATTAACATATGTCCATGAAGTCTTGACAGTAAATTCAGGCGTTTATTGCGCCACATAAACAAAATCAAAAATATCAACCAATGCACACGGCATGTTTATCAGTACCTCGGAACTACTATCAAACTCAATTCGATGAAATACATCCATTCGCGGAGAAGTACAAATTGAATTTACGAAAAAGTGTCTCAAATGGTTGTGGCAGCATTGATTGATTTTAAGTATTTACATTTTGAGAACCAAAATTAAAAGTTTTTTATAACATCTTTAATAAGAAAATACTTCACAAACAAGTGGAAAAATCTTATCGTTGCAAAAACAAATGAATAATACTGTACCAATCAGATGGTTGGGTTTTTATTTTAAAAAAAATTATCTATTAAATAATTTTTCTATCATTTCTATTTCATTTGCAAGAAGTCTTCAGGTAATTTTCTTGCATATTATATCTAGGTATAGATGACAATGTTACCATTATAAACATCAAACCCCCCTATCTTCACTTTGTTCAGCTAAACAATTTTGTGGTTAGTCGGTGATTTTAACAAAATTGTCACAAACAAAATAAAGCAAAACACAAATACAATTGAGAAAAATTGGTTTTATTGGATGAGTGGGAATGAAAGTGAAACTAATTCGCAACACTTGCAAAATGCAACAAAAAATCAGGGGCTTTGAAAATGCAACACCAAATTGAAAGACATGGATGGAACATCAAATGATAAATTAATATTGAACTCGATGATTCATTTCAAAACGCCTCCGATTTTTTTGTTGCATTTCTAAATGTTGCGAGATAGAGAAAGAGAGATTTACATTACATTTGATTAGCTTTTGATCAGAAATCGAACACCTTTCCGTATGTAAGCCGTCGTTGTAATAGAAAAGAGAATAAAGCAGCAGCGAGTGCATTCCACACGTTACGATTTGTGAATCATGAACACGATCGAGTGGATTTTTTTTAATATCAAACGCATTCGAAAGTGTAGCGATGAGAATATTTCGATAAATATTCCTCAACTTGGTATAGGTATAATAATACTTAAGAATTTTGAACTTGCTATTACTTTTGATTTATACTTTTGTCTTATTTATTGGGAAAACGTAAAGTGGTATATTTGGATAGGTAGTCAATTTCCGGTCGATATCAATTTTCGAAAAATCGTATATACTACTAAAATGTACTAATTATGTACAATTATGTACAACAATTTTTATGATTATGTACCAACAAAAATTTTTCAGAATTTGGATTTTTAAAAATTGAAAATATCAAAACCCGGAAAATGTTTACCCGAATTTGTACAACACCAAAGTTATACGTCGTTAAAATGTACAAAATATGTACAATTCAAATCACCCATCAGATTTGAAAAATTTTCATCGGGTCACTATCTGGAGCCAAAAGTTCAAAAATCAAAAAAGTTCGATTTACGGATTTTTTTTTTCAACTTTCGTACACCTCCAGTGTATACGTCGTTAAAATGTACAAAATATGTACAATTCAAATCAACCATCAGATTTGAGAAATTATCATCGTGTACCCAAATTTCACCCAGTCCAATTTTTATAGCAGTTTTTGAATTCGCCGCGAATGGGCAACGTTTTAATCATCCATATTATTATAACAAAGTATATTGTATAAAAATGTACAAAATATGTACAATTCAAATCTGTATTCAGATTTGCAAAATTTCAATCGAGTACTCAAATTTTACCCAGTCCAATTTTTATAGCAGTTTTTGAATTCGCCGATAATGGCCAACTTTTTAACCATCCATATTATTATAACGAAGTATATTGTAGAAAAATGTACAAAATATGTACAATTCAAATCTGTATTTAGATTTGCAAAATTCCAATCGAGTACTCAAATTTCACCTAGTCTAATTTTTATAGCAGTTTTTGAATTCGCCGCGAATGGCCAACTTTGTAATTATTCATATTATTATAACAAAGTATATTGTAGAAAAATGTACAAAATATGTACAATTCAAATCTGATTTTGTACACTCGATATTGATTATGTACAAGTCAGAATTCATTTGTTGAATATGTTTTTGGTTCCCAGTGCGGAAAAGTACATCTTACGAATGTAAGACCATTTATTTTCATATACTTAGTAAAGATCGTTGTAGCTTAGCATAAGATTTTTTTTATTTTAATTTCAATAATCGAATATTCGAATAATGAATTAGAGAGAGAGAGAGAGAGAGAGAGAGAGAAAGAGTGAGAGGGAGAGAGAGGGAGAGATTGGTGTAGTATACAATCGATAAAACGATTGAATGTGTGAGTGAGCGAGTGAGTGAATGAAATAAGGTGTATGGGCTTCGCTTTCAGGCTGACGCACGCGCTCGCACTGCTACCGCATGGGTGACGCAAAGGCCCTTGCGTCAGCCTTGCGTCAGCCTTGCGTCAGCCTTGCGTCAGCCTTGCGTCAGCCTTGCGTCA
>NW_022198772.1:28864-55822 GCF_009176525.2 Contarinia nasturtii
ACGTACGACGTACAGATTAACATAAACCATGCTCAAAACGGCCTGATTCGGGTTCGCTGACCTCAGAAACGTCCAGAAAACATGTTTCTGAAGTTTTCAAAATTTTGACCGATTACAATACTTTTCACCTTACACTATGTGTGCGGAAAAGTAAAATGAATTCAGCAGTGAGTGCTCGATACTGTGTTATGTTATAGACTCCAAATCATCAAAAATGTATCCGATTCGCAATCCACGCACCGTTTAATCTTACTCATTCGAAATTAATATTTAATCATAGACATTAAATATTTGAACAAAAAAATCATTAAACTTCGTACAAAAGTATAGTCCAAGTAAATTTTCCCATGTAAATTTATTTTCAAATTTTTATTTCACATTTTGTGTTTAATTTGGCCAAAAGAAAATCAAATAATATCCCATTCAATGGTAGAAAATTGCTTTCGATTGTAGTATGTGTGATGTTTTAATTGGTGAATGATTTTGTTTTCATTTCTCCAAGAGGAAGCTCAAATCGGATTCAGGTTGATATTCGCGTGATTCGGTGCTGAAAAATAAATTAATTTGCTTTACATATTCTCTCTTTTTTGTAATTTCTTTTTTCTGTACTTACCGAGTAAACAAGCGAGCATTAGCGATGCCTTTAAGAGTTGCTTTATTGTCATCGACTGCAAGCAGTGTACCTTCAGGTAAGCCCAATACTGCTGCTTCATTAATTATGTGAAACTCTTTGATGCGATCCTCACGGGTTTCACCTTTATGCGTACTATTTTTGTCTGCATCAATGTAGTGCGGATTTATATTGAATGGCACCAAATTTAATGCATCAAATCTAAAAGTTTCGATTTAATTATTTAAAAAAAGATAAAATATGACTGCTCTTCGAAAGAGATTTGAAAAAGTAGCTTACGATGGTGGATAAATGATAGGCATATCGTTGGTAGTTTGAATAGAACGAGTTGCCACGTTCGAACCAGCTGATGAACCCATGTATGCCATGCCATCTTCAAGTACACGCTTGTGAATCAATTCTACCAAATTTAAATCGTACAATTTTTTTAGCAAAACAAATGAATTTCCGCCGCCGATGTAAATGCATTGCGCCGCTTTGATGGCTTCAACCGGATCGTCAAATGTGTGCAATCCCTTGACTGACGTCTGAAGCTCTGTGTATCAAAATAAAACATTACAATTGGCTCATTGGAACTCATGAGAAACTCACCAAATGTGGCAATAGCATCAGCCATCATCTTGGTGTATCCATCGTAGTCTCCATTTACTTTGGCATACGGAACGAAAATAACCTCACTCACATTATTTCTAATTGAAGTTAAAAAAATCATTAAAAGAATTATGTTTTATTTCGAGAAAAAAAATCCGTACCTTTTGAAGAATTCGATGAGATATGGTTTTTGTTGTTGCATTATTTCATATCCATGCACCATGGTTGATGATAGTAACATCAGTTGTCGTCTAACCATCGTCACCGGCAATGTTTGCACTGAATAAATCGAACAAAAGCAAATTAGTAATATTTCACCGTAATACATTTTGGTGACCATTTCCAATGCAACGGAATCGAAGAGTGACTTTAAACTTTGGTATGGCAATGGACATAGTTCAAGTTGTTTTTTTCTTATCAATAATAAGTTATCGTTATATAAAAATGTATTGCTTTGATAAAATATATTCAAACACTTACTGCGTATTCAAAAGAAAATCTACAATTTTAACGGTTTATCGCTTGGTGATTATTTTCATTTGCCCTTCTAATTTCTTTGTTTATTCTCAATGAGTTATCTGATTAAATGCACGCAATTTAGATAACACATAGCGAAACAAATCGTTGACGAGAAAAGTCATTTAAATGATTGTAACGTTGCCAGCGCCATCTGATCCAATACGAGAATGACAGCAGTGCCGGTTCAGGCAACACTGATAACATGCATGTTACAAATAAAATCCAATTCTAATGTACAATTTCGATGAAAAAAAACTTTGTTTTGTTATATATTCGTAAAACACACTTTATTCTACTTTGGCAATTCTCCTATAATCCAAAAGACCCTTAAAATGTCCTAATGAGATTAATCAAAATTTGTGATGAATTTTTGAGTAGATTATTTATATTAAACAAAATAAAAACGTCTTTTCGAAAATAATACCCTCTTTTCTGAACGAAATACATTTTGGAAACTATTTTTAGAGAAGGTAAGCTAATAAATGAGCATTTTGAACTTAGTCATGACCCAAACAATCTCGATTCAAGAAAAACTGTTAAGTTTTTCTCGCTGTAAATACAGAATTGGCTTCTTCATTTATTTTGATATTTTATGATTGAATCGCCGATTTGTTTCCGCGATGCAATTCGCAGACACTTTGAACTTTGATCGGTGTCCCATAGTTCACACTGTGGAATTGTGTTTGTTGCGTTTAGATAATTTTTAATCGTTCGTCCAAGACGTAAATTCGGTTCAATGGCACGCATCACATGAATGCCAGACTTTGATTTTATGAATAAATCCAAAATATTCATGATCGTTTGATCCTCACGAAGTAAAATACTTTCAATATGATTGTCGGAACGTGCAATTGGTACTTGAGATTCCATTGCTTTTCGTACGGTGACATAGTCTCGACTGTAGAATGATATGACATCGGAGTTTGTACGATCAAAATAACCAGCACTTTGGCTTACATCGCATGTATCACACTCTCGACATAAGTTCGTGTATTTGCATGGATAATTGACAAAACCAATCGGACTGAACACTTGGAATCCTTGAATCGTACTCATTCGAACCTGAAAAGAGGGAAAATTGGGCATTTTTTTAAATTGAAAACTATAAAATTGACCATACGTCGGATGGAGGGAACTATACGTACTCTATTCAAAACATCTGGCTTGAATGACATGCTGTTTGAACAAAGCAATACCAAACTTTCCAAGCCAATTTTGCGAAGCGCCAAATCGGTCACAACCAAACTAAGAATCTCTTCGCTGCCATACATCGAACTGAACATTGACGTTGAATGACTTCCACGGAACATATTTGAAAATTTCTCGGGTAACCGTACTGATACCTATAAAAACCCATATAATTCATTTGCGGAGTAATTTTGACGGTGGCGGGACTGTGCGGAGTTTGGCGGAGATGACATACAAACTCTGTGTGTACGAGGGTAACAGCACTTCTATGTGTATCATTCTTACGTAGATGATTAGTAACTTAGCTGTGTGTACGGCTACTAAGATGTTCGATTGGACAAAATAAATCTATGAACAGCAAAGAATGCTGTTACACTCGTACACACAACATTTGCATGCTATCTCCGCCGAACTCCGCACAGTCCCGTCATCGACAAAATTACTCCGCAAATGAGTTATATGGGAAGAGACGTTACTCTGATTGTCACATCAAATGTCCGAGACACCATGTATCGATTGGGCTTCGAGACACCAAAGTATCAAAAAAAGTATTGACTAACCCATGCAATGCGGGACCCATCGTTTTTGTACTTCTCTGACAATTGTAATGCCATCGTTTTCAAATCGGCAAACACATCGTTTTCGGCTTTACTCGGTGAATTGGCTTGGTATAAGAGTACCTTGATTTTTCAAAAAAAAAAAAAATATTTTTTCTTGATCAATAAAAGGGCAATGTTGTTGCAATGTTGTTGCAAATGTGTGACGATTATTTTGCTCTTAAACTATACATATTTGATTTTCATTATATGTTTCCATTACTTCCATTACGTTCCATTACATATTGATTAATTCCCATTATTTCCATTCTTTTCTTTGTGATTAACCCTAGGCAAGGTCACATACCATCATTAAAAATGTATTATCCTGATGTTCCATGCATGTTTTTTCATACTGTGCAATAAAATCGAGTGTCTCTTTGGTTTGATGTTCGAATGTTGGTAGTAACAATGCCACTCTTGTACTTTCCGTCACATACGGCGATGGGACGATCTCAACTCGACCTAATGGCTTCACAGCTTCAAAACTAAATCATATGTTTGCGTTAAAGTTCCCATTTTTAAAAATTAATTCGAAAATTGATACCTTTTCACAATAATTTTTTCATTCCCTTCATGCTTTTCACTGAACATCAAGTGTAGTTGATAGTCCATTCCACGAACTGGATCGAAAGTAATTAAATAAATAAAAATAATTTATTTATAAATAATTCAATTAATTTACCTGGATCGAATCGACGGTAAATTGAATGCAAATCCGTGTAGATCAAATTCGGATAGATTTTTTTCGCCTCAATCAATGTTCGACTTAAGACACGCTGAAAATACAAAATATCATTTTTTTTATGTATCATACGCTGTTAAGCACCAAAGATCTGTCTAAATCTTACTTTTATATCTTCTTGATCGATTCGTGATAGTAGTCCAATGTTTTGTTCGGAATTGGGCATAATTTGGTGTGTTTCGTTCATCAGTGACCAGGTCCGAAGGTCATATCTCGTATCTGGCTTGCTGGGTGGCGGAACTCCAAGTGGCCACCGTACTTGGAGAATATCATTCGATATGCTTCCATTCATTATTTGCCTCACGGCATCGTCTAATTGCTGACTTTCTGCGTGAATTGCTTCTAAATTCAACTATTAAACAGATTTGGTTTAATACTTTTCTTATAAATATATCAGACCTTAACGCTTAACTCAACTGCTGCTACTTATACTTCGACCAGCTATTGTTTGACAGCAAATAGCAGCAGTTGGGCAGTCTTTTATTTGGGACCCTTTAAATACCTTTGAAAAATACGAATGAAGTACGTAAAAATCTTCGGCCGTCTTAACTGGATGGACCATTGAAGCATTGTTGAACGATGGATCGCTGTACAAAAAGTGCAAATCTCTGTATAGTTTGTACGTGTGCAAACGATAATTCGGAAATTGTATGCCCTGTAAATAAAGTTCAACGAAACGTGTTAATTAGTTAACGGCAATTACTCAATTTTTGTATAATATATAGATTTAAAGAGAATAGCAGAAGAAAGAAAAATAAAGAAGTTATCTATTTCAATATTAATTACAATAAAGAGGTATAGAAAGAAAAAAGTGACGACTGGAGCATCGCCAAGGTTGTAATTATTAAATCACACATTCAGCACGATTCAATTGCATGTGTTTGGCATGTCGTTATTCACCGAAGTATTCATTGTATCGTTGATAATTGAACAAAATTATTAAAACATGTATTATCCCGGAATTTGTAGAAAAAAAAAAACAGATTTTTGAAGGTTCGAGAAATAATCAAGACCGATCTTAATATGCAAGTGTCTGAAAAATACAAATTTCCTCATCGTTCTTCGAATTTTCGTTATTATTCCCCTTTGACTCCTAATTCTTGAAAATTCCAGTTTAATTGAAGCCAAATTCAATGCAAAATAAAAACATCCGTAACACAGTAGGTAAGTAAGTAATAGGCACTCTTTTCCCATGGATTACCTGAAAACTTTGTTGGCACCCGGAAATTTTGCTGGAGTATTTAATGCATCGTCCAATATTCAAACTGTCTGAGTTAGTGGCGGCATTCCGAACGCACCTACGTGATAAAAATGGTGAAAAAATTACATTGGTACTCAAAAAAGTCATGAAATCATTGCTTATATCAAATTGATATTATCAATATCTGTTTTGAAATCATCCCCTGAAAATTTGCGAAAAAAGTCGAAAATAATTCGAACATAAATGATAAAAACATACCAATCCAAATTGGATCGAATCTTCCGAATGAGACTGCTGCTCAGAATAATGCCAGCATTTAAATCGCAGTAATCTCGTTCCTTTTCCATCATCCGGCTGTGTTCATCGCTATCAACAATATCGCTTGCATCTCTCTTATGTCCAATATACACATCAAAGCTGATACTAATATGATTCAATTGTTTCAGCAATCGTCTTGCATTCACATACGTTGTGTCGGTGGCCAATAGAAAGAAATCATAATCGTCTAAATAATTGTCGGCGATATATTTCAGTATATGAAATGGTTTTAAATGATCGCGTACATCCGTAAAACCGACAATATTCTTCAATTTAAAATTGGTTCGTACATTGTCGGCCGCATTTATAAAATACTTGATTTTATCAACATGATGGGCTGTGGTGCGATTGAATGCCGTGGCCAACGAATTAATATGACGTTGATTGGTTAGAACGCCGATAAACAATTTTTCTCGTATTCCCAGTTCCGATGAATAATATCGCGGTCGAATGATATTTTTGGCCGTTTTTTTCGCTGTCATTGGTTTATTGACGAGATTTAAACGTGGCTCAAAATCATCATCTTGTGCCATCATCTTTGGTGCATCACCGTTGAACGATTCCGGACATTCTTGTTCGGTTATCTCCCATGCATTGTCGGGCAAACATATCGTCAATATCAAACCGACCACGAAACCAATGAAAAAGAAATGATTCCGATTCAATTGCATTAAACGCATAAATTGCCTCATTTTTCACTTCTACTCCAGTAAATTATAACCAATTTTTTTTTCTATTCAACTTTTTTTTCGGTTTGACAAAATATGCCACTGTTCCTCATCTCAATGCAGTCATATTTTTCAGTGTTTAATTTGCTTTGTTTACACCAAAAAAAAAAATGATCACTTTGAATATCAAAAATAAATTATTCTAAAAATGTGGACCGGAAGACACACTATGGAATAATACCAAATTTTATCGCAACATTCAAGGAATCACAGTCAATGTGGCATGAAATTTGTTTTTCACACGATACAAGATAGTTTTTATTTAATCAATGTCAAACTAATACTCAAGATCACTAGCATATCCAGTGATTATTTATGCACCAAATTAGAACACTTCAAATGATCGACTCATTTCAAATGTGCATCACTTTATTTCCATCTTCAAAAGACATTCAACCGAAAATTACATAGAAATTCTTTCATAATTCAAAAATGTTTGCATTTTTATTCAAAATATGATTTGTTTGGGTTGTTTTTATTTACGTAAAAAAAAATTCGACGAAAAAAAGCAGAACATTGAAATACAAGTGTTGCCAAAGTCAAACGAACCGATGTATGTGTGCGTTATTGAAACGAATGGAAACAAAATGTCAAAGCATTGAGTGGTATTACTTGAGTGAAACTCATACACAAGCACGTATGTGTGTATCTCTTCACCGGTTGTGTTTTGACACATAGAATCTTTTCCAATGGTGCTGTCTCTTTCTGGCAATCGCCGCTTCGACCATCGAACGCTGTTGGAACGAATGAGAAAGTTACATTAAATAATACCAAGCGCTATGTGTGCGTGTATGTGAGTGTAAATTCTGTGAAGTGGTGACAAATAGAGTTGAATCAAAGGCAACTGGAAACCACCGAATAAATACATTTTTTTCTGCTCTCAATGATTTAATTCGATTGAATTAAAAAATAGTTTGTGTTTGCAAAGTGTGTATCGATATAAAAAATTTAAAAAATGGATAGTAAAGGACGGAATGTAATCGTGTGTGACAATGGCACTGGCGTACGTATAATTTCAAACAATTTTTTCCTCTCCCACAGATTGGAAGAAAAAAAATGGTTGCATTCACTGAATTGTTGTAATGTTATGGGATGGGCCCAATGCGATGATATCACAATACAAGATAAACATCCATCTAGCCGATCGTTTACGCGTCGAAAATAAGTTTTTCCACTTGAAACATAAAATAAAATTGTTTCGACGATATGTCCATAATATGACGGTGGTTCCATAAAAAGAGTTACAAATTTGGGTCACTGCACCTGTCAAACAACTTGTATTGTGTATATTGAACAACGCAATATTGTTATGATTCATGTCCGCGATTTGATTCGATAACGGCGAACATTCATCTAATTTGTGTTTTGTGTGTTTGTTTTCTGCAGTTCGTGAAATGTGGCTATGCGGGCAGTAATTTTCCGGCGCATATATTCCCATCGATGGTTGGTCGTCCGATTTTGCGAGCGGCTAATAAAATCGGTGACATCGAAGTCGAGGTTTGTATTTCAAATTCCACTCCATTCATTTATTACAATTATATTTTGTTTTTCGATTTCTGATTAGTTTTTAAAAATATATTCAAATTAGACACAGAAAACAAAAAAATTTAAAGAAACAAACTAAAATTCCCCAATTTATATTTTACAGAATTTACATGTCGATGTAAGTTTTTATATTCCTTTCCTTGCGTCATCAACACAAAATTACCAATCTCATCAAAATGAAAAAAAAGAAACGATTTTTTTTCTTCTTTTGAAAAATGAAGACGCACCGAAACGCAATCAGAATAACATACAATACACACAATCTAACTAGTACAGAATCGGATCGCATCAAAATTTTTCACACAAAAAATCATTTTTTTTTATTTTTGCTTAATTTTCTAAATTGTTTTCGTTTGTGGTGAATCTTTTTTTGGCATTGTGGCTTGCGTATGTTTTTCTGGCAAAGAGTTTTTAACATTTTTTTATGCATTCGGATTGGTTGCTCGCAGTTTTGTTTGTTTATTTGTTTCGATTTTATGTTGCGTGTGGTTTTTTCTTTAAGTTTTTTTAGTGATTGAATAGCTGCAGGGTTATTGTAGGCACTCTTTGGTGGGACAAAATATTTTATTTTGGTTCTCTTTTAGTTTATGTTCTTGTTTGCACATTGAGATCTGACAACCAGACATTGTACTGAAGTAGCCGGTTTAAATCTATGGTTTGCTAGTAGAAATACATCATCTAGCAGAGCTGCGTGAGAGAGAGATGTCATCTTTTGGTCAGAGCGAGACAGCGAGTGCCAAAATACCAAAAATTACCAGGCTCTTACATTTTTAACCGAAAAAACAAAAAAAATGAAAGAAACAAAATAGTGGCTTGGTTTTTTCGGTGATTTTTAATGTCCGACTAGGATTGCTTATCAGTGCTTTTGGTATTTTGGTACCAATTCGCCTCTGGATGAGATCACACTGAAAATCCGTACTCTCCTCTTCCACTCCCATATAATATGGCAACTATGGCTAGACGATGAGCTATTTCAGATAGTTGGTACAATTTTCATCTTAAAAATTGTCCAGCAAAGTACAATGTCTGTGTACAAAAACGGAAAAGGTGTCATTTATTTGATTTTCTTTTGTGATGTGTTCTTTTGATGTAAAATTCATGAGATTTATTGTTGTATAATGTTTTTATGCACGATTTGTTTGTGTTTGAGTTTGTTATTGTTCTGTTTGGTTCTTAATTTATCTATACACTTTACACACACATTCTCTGATAAGCTTATATCATACGCTGATTGTTTTTCTTCTTCCCTTTTTGGTTTTTGTAATTCGATTTCTAATACGAGTCGTTGCGATGGAGATATGGATCTGTTTGGCACAAATGGATTTTTTTCTCATGTATCGAATGAGGACAGTGTCCTTAGGAAAAGAGTGGCCTCTCTATTCACGAATATAGCAAATCTAATTACGTAGCCATTGTATGCAACAAAGAAGATCTATTATTCCCCATCACATCGACTCATATGTGTGTTTTTGTTTGTCCACTAAATTCTTGTGTTTTATGTGTTGTGATCAGCCCAGAACCGTTTCTCTTTACCAATAATAATGTTTTAGCTACAATTTATACTTTCCTCTTAGTCCGCTTGTGATTAGTGGGAAAAATATGTGCATTAAAATTGATTTGGTGTCATTTTTATTATTTGAAAATTTAGGATTTAATGGTTGGAGATGAGGCGTCCAAATTGCGAGCCATGCTCGAGGTGTCGTACCCAATGGAGAATGGTATCGTACGAAATTGGGAAGATATGTGTAATGTATGGGACTATACATTTGGCCCAAAGAAAATGAACATCGATCCAAAAAATACAAAAATTCTACTCACCGAACCACCAATGAATCCATTGAGAAATCGAGAGAAAATGATTGAGGTAAACCAATGTGACAACATTTTCCTTCAAATTTAAATATTTAAATAATAATTTCTCGGTTCAATTTAGGTGATGTTTGAAAAATATGGCTTTGATTCAACGTACATTGCCATTCAAGCGGTGCTCACACTATATGCTCAAGGTTTAATTTCTGGTGTGGTCATCGATTCGGGCGACGGTGTCACCCATATTTGTCCAGTTTATGAAGAGTTTACATTGCCACATTTGACACGACGTCTCGATATCGCCGGCCGTGATATCACACGTTATTTGATCAAAGTAAGGAACTTTTTATTCGGCACACCTAGTGGCGTGGAAATTGTATTTTCTCTTTCTAAAGAAAATCTAATTTTAATTTAGTTGCTGCTGTTGCGCGGATACGCTTTTAACCATACGGCCGATTTTGAAACGGTGCGAATGATGAAAGAGAAATTGTGTTACATTGGCTATGACATCGAACAAGAACAACGACTGGCATTGGAAACAACGGTTTTGGTTGAATCCCATACGGTATACAACTTTTTTGCTTAATTGAAAATTCGCGATTGTGAAATTGAAAATTAAAAATTTGCAGTTGCCCGACGGTCGAGTGATTAAAGTTGGTGGCGAACGATTTGAGGCGCCCGAAGCACTGTTCCAACCACATTTAATCAATGTTGAAGGTCAAGGCATTGCTGAACTCGTATTTAATACAATTCAAACAGCCGACATTGACATGCGACCGGAATTATACAAACATATCGTTCTATCGGGTTAGTGTCACCAAGGGAAAAATTGACTGATTTTGCTTCAATTCAAAAACTTTTCATTAAAAAAAAATTGATTTATTCTTTCAACAGGTGGTTCAACGATGTATCCAGGCCTGCCGAGTCGATTAGAGCGTGAAATCAAACAATTGTACTTGGAACGTGTCCTAAAAAATGACATCGAAAAATTATCGGTAAGATGGAATATTGATTTCAATCGTAACACAACTAATTCGCC
Organism: Contarinia nasturtii; assembly: GCF_009176525.2. Taxonomy (NCBI): domain Eukaryota; kingdom Metazoa; phylum Arthropoda; class Insecta; order Diptera; family Cecidomyiidae; genus Contarinia; species Contarinia nasturtii. Next base: position 39,775 of record NW_022198772.1, read on the forward strand.
TATTTCAATTTCATGTAGAAATTCAAAATACGAATCGAAGATCCGCCGACGCGTAAGGATATGGTTTTCATTGGTGGTGCTGTGTTGGCCGATGTACGAAAAGATCGTGATTCATTCTGGTTGTCAAAGCAAGAGTACGAGGAGCAGGGCTTGAATATACTGAATAAACTAACTCTACGATCATAATTGTCACCGTTTGTTTTTTTCTAACGCTTAGCATTAAGTGAATTAGATAAGAAAATAATAAATTTATTCATATAGAAAACTATTTCCAAATGAGAAGATAAGATTGTCAGCAATAACTATATTAATTGAGACGCATCGAAAATACACGATACACTATGAATATTATAAGGTTTAAGACTTTACTATCGTGATGTTTCATGTTTTTTCTTCTACTTCTGCCAAAAATTCAGGCTCATCGACAATATTCTCTCAAGTATTCAAACAAATTAAATAAATATTGAACATTCTATGACAGTGCATTTGTAAAACTATTCTTTGAACCTCTACTGATACTCGTAGATTGGGCGGTTGAAAATTATAATTTAAGTCAACTTTTGAGTGTAAATAACGAGAAATACCGAAATAGGTGTGCGGAAAAATAAAAATTCGATTTTCCGAATTTTCAAGGGTTTTTCCGGATTTTTCACACTTACTGCCCCCAATTGAAGACTGTCATCAGTTGTCCAGAATTGTAAATTGACGTAAAAACTTCAATTTATAGAAATATTAAATTTTTTGAGGATATTTTCCAAAAAAAAAACAGCCAAAACTAATTCGAAATAATTGGTAAAAAAATTTAAAAACAATCGAACAAAATTTCGTAAATTATTTTTCAACTATTTTCAATTTTTTTTAAATTTTTCATTCAATTTTTTAATGATTCAATTGAAAAACTGAAAAAGAATTGATTTTAAAATTCCATCTCTAGACGGTTTAATGCAGTAGAGGGTTGACAAAGAAAATCCATTAAAAAATCGTAAAAAATATTACCGGAGACTGAAAATTGGTTGAAAAGCAAGTGCTTTTAAAGTAAAAGTAAAGTTCGGAAAAGGTTCAATATGCCAATTTTTTCCAGATTGTAGCCAATTCTCCAGACGCTGAAAATTGAAGACAATTTGTGTCTGTAACAATTAAATCTATATAATCTAATATCAATATTGTAAGATGAATTGAATTATTGAATTATTGTATAAAAAGATGTCATTAAGCAATGCAAACTAATTTTGCGTAAAATTGAGAATAAATAAAATCGATTAATTAAAAACAGCATTATGAAATGTAAAAAAAAGTCATGCTCTAATATAATTCTGCATTTGTAATAATTAGATTTAATACATATATTAACACGCTCTTCCGAATATTTTTTTTTATTTTTATATTTTATTGACGAAAAAAATGCAATTTCTACTTTGTTTCATGAAAGCTTGGAATACAAATTTAGATGTATTAAACGGGTCTATTTAATATGTAACCAACGGGTCGGCATCCGATTCACTGAGCTGGATTTCGATACTGCTGTCATCGAGCAGATTGGCCAATGTATCCTTGAACTCGGTTAAGTATCCACGTTCTGAATTGCTGTGATTGCACAGAATTACGCTGACATTGTTGTGAATCGCTTCGAGGACATCGTGATGGGACATTTCACCTGTAACGACAGATCGAATACATTTTTTGAAATAGTTTTTTTGGGTATTTAAAAGAATGATTTTTGACATTTGGAAGAATACAAGACAGATAGACTGTCATTCAATGGCTACTTGATACTTCTACCAATGCCATTAGTCTAGTGTCGCAATTCTATGTTTTTTCACCTCTGTCAACTCTGAAAAAATACGCATAACCCCTGGTAGTTTGATCTAGGCCCGACTCTTTGTGAAATATAATCTGATGCGAATGCATTTTTTATTCATTGAGCTCAATCATACCACGTGTAATTTTTCAGAGTCTGTGTTCTTTGATTTTTCCACAAACCCACTGTGTGCAGTAAAGTATTTCATGTTTGCTAACAAACAACTTATGAAACACCAAACAGTATTTTTTACGTCAAAAAATTCCATACTCACCCGAAATATACAAATCGGCTTGTACACCCTTTAATACCGAGCTACCGCTGCCAGGGCACACCGCAAACGAATTCACGGTAGAATTCAGTGTCTTATTAACACCGATTGCAACTTGAACGGTTCTAATTCCTGTATGCTTTTTAACGCGTTCAATCGAATCGGCCAATGTAATTGGAGTGTTCGATTCAACCTGAGCAACACGGCCACAGCCGATGTTACTATTTTCAGCCGATGGTAATATAATATGAGATTCTTTATGTGGCAATGCTTTTGCCAACCAATCACCAATCGCACCGCGATTATTATCCCATGATGTATGTGGTGAATAAAGAGCAATCCGATTCTCCAAACATACCGAAACCAATCGCGTTTTCCATGACCTATAGAAAGACAATTTGGAACGAACACCATTATACCAGTACACTCAATTGACAATATACCTTACCCACAATTAGAGCTGTTATTGCCACCGGAGAAGTGCCCACTCTTATTCCAAGTCATTTTTCGAGTTGAGCACAAGAAAAAATAGTACTTACAAGAAAAAATTCCACGCTCCGGCGATGCCTATAACAGCTCTTGGTGAGTGGAAAAGTAAAAAAGTGCAAAACAAACCATACTTTTGTGTGATGGTCTTCAGTCCGGAGAAAATTGGTGGATGATACGAGATGATTAAATCGGTTTTCTTTTCCACAGCTTCGTGCAGCACTTTTTCCGTTAAATCATTGGTTAAGAATATCTTCTGTATTGGCCTATACATGAATAGAAATAAATATAATAAAAAGAGCCGAATTGAAAATGTTAACCTTACTTTGGTGTTGCCGGTTCAATCAAAAGACCGACATTGTCCCAGCTTTCGGCTGTTTTGACATCGGCAAAGCCATTCAATTTTTGCACAATTTCTCCCAATGAATTCACCATATTTGTTGTAGAAAATCCTCTTGCTATCAAATGTTTAATAATTTTTTCAGACATAGCCAACAATTTTCCGTCACCGTTGATTGGTATATTTCGAAGTCAGATGTTCATTTTCGAACATCGAGTGTCAAATACACACAGTGAATTTAAAAGTTAATCGGTTAAATGACTTGCAATTTTGAATCATACATTTTTTCAGACTGATGTCATCGAATTTTAATGATTTTTATTTAAAAATGCCATAAAAACCTTTGAAATGAAAAAAAAAACAAGTAATTTTTTTATAAAATTACAGCAATGAACCAAACGTAAACAAACAATATTATTTCGTTTTTCGAACTGTCATTCGATGTGTCAGCACTCTCTGTCACTCGTGCGAAACAGACAAAAACAAAACAAACCCATAAACATATTGTGGTTAGTTTGTGCGTGCAGTCGATTGTATAAGGCATAGAAAGTGAAAAAAAAATTAAATTCATCTGTTAGTCATGTGTTGACAAAGTCTCGCGCCAATTGAGATTTAATACTGACCTTTGAACATACACAAATTGCCAAACATTGATTAGTTAGCATTATTCCATTCCGTCGATTCGATAACAAATGTGAACTTCAAAAATTCTCAAGTTTATTTGTGCACACTTGTTATCAATTGTGGGATTTTTTCGTGTTATTTTTTTTGGAGATTGACACGAATCGTCTGATTCAATACGAATAATATTTATTTAGTCTAAAATTGGTTGGCAAACAGATCGGTTTGAAAAGTTTGTTTATCTGTGGGGGAGCATTTAAAATGGGTTTAATAACAATGATTTTGGCGTTGCCGTTTGAGATGTTGCGCGGTTACATAATTCAGCCAGTTGTGGATCGGACACACAACACCTACGATGACTATCGAAATCGCACCAAACAAGGAGTGATAACAACACGCGAGGTAATGATTAAATTGGCGATTCTTGCATTTGCCGCAGCTATTATCATCTGGATGGCAGTTTTCATGTACATTGCATTCTACTACACATACATGCCATCGATCGCACATGTACGACCTGTTTACATGCAATTTAAGTAAGATATCTTTTGGTTAATCACCGAATAGTAAACACCTGCCCACAAAAAAAAAACATTTCGAGGCACCATTGGCTCTTTTCAGTCGATTGGAACCAGAAAAATCGAGTAAAAAGAAATTTGTTTTTATAAACAAATGTTTTTCTGGTGATAAATGAACCTATACTGCTGGAGGGTTAAAGAGCATTTGTTCGTTTATATTTTTAATAAATAAAACCATCCGTCGCCATAATAAAATCAAATGAACAGTTACGATTACAAATGTAAACGAGCTCCTGACACTGAAAAATCTCCGGCTCTATATGATGCTCTCTTTGTTCAATTTGCTTAAAACTAAAAGAATCTTTTCTTTCCCAAGGACTTGTGAAGAAATCATTGGACCGTGTTCGTTTCCCCAGGCGCATGTTTTATTGACCCGAAAACAGCAATTGCTTATGGTTGGTCAACCGTATCGTATATCAGTGAATATCTATATGCCTGAATCCGAACAAAATTTGCGCTTGGGAATGTTTATGGTGTGCGCTGAAATGCGAGATCAACGAACTCGATTGCGAAATCATGCGTGCCGTTCGGCAATGCTACATTACCGTTCCCATTTGGCACGTACAATATCAACATTGGTGATGAGTCCGCTCATTATATTTGGTATCAAAGAAGAAACACAACAAATACCCGTTGAAGTATTTTCAAGCTACGAAGATGATCAAGAAAATCCGGTCACCGATGTTTTTGTCGAAATTCAATCGAAACAAATTCAATTCTATTCGGTTACACTGCACATTATCGCACATTTCACTGGATTACGTTATATTATGTTTCATTGGCCAATACTCTCTGCTTCAATAGGTAAGAGCTAATTGGACTTTTCCAGTGTGAGGGAAGAGTATTTGATTTTGTTGTTTACTATATGAATTTTATCGATTTCCAGGTATTGGAGCGAATCTGTTCTTCATAATGACGGTCAGTCTATTGAGCTGGTACCATTGGTCGGATTCCGTATGGATGGAGGAGACACGTAAACGTATTCGTGATCGTGCCGAAGAAAGTCGCCGAAAACGTGCCGAGGTTATGTCCGCATCATCTATTGGAGAGAAAACATTCGATGACGACGAAGACATAAGCATTCTAGAAGAGAAACCCATGCAATTCGACGATGACAGTGATATTGAAGAATTAACCGGTTTCAGCGAAAGTGAGATACGCCAACGCAAACCACAACTCAGTGAAACAGCTTCCAGCTAAATCAATCACAATTTATCAATAAGCATAAACTATTTGAGATAATTTAATCACACAGCCAAACAATGAATAAGAAAATAGTTTACAGAGAATTAATATAATATCGTTAGAAGGCTATTCGCTGTAACATATATAATTCACGTAATGCAATCGAATATTGCATTTAATTGATAGTTAAACAAATGCCATATTGAACCGTTTTAAGAGGTTAATACGATTTATTATTAGAGCAGCTTGTACATTCGAAGTACATACATCACTTAAAGCAAAAAAAAAAAAAACTTACCAATTAATACCAAATAGAATCTTCGATTTTATCAATTGATTCTGACTAAACGCAATGTTTTTAATTCGAATAATTAAAGAAAATGTGAAGCATACACACGCCATACAAATATGGCAAGATTCCAAAGATGAACATTTAAAAGAACCAAATACTCTCTTAACACACACAAAAAAGACGATTTTACAAAGAATTTATCGTGTGATCGATATCATTCCGATTTTGAAATGAAAAATAAAGAAAACTCGAAACAAATATTTTATCGTCAACCATTCGACGATGTTTATAATTTTTGCATTTTATTTAAATTAAATTGATGAACAGGTTAATGTCAACATTTTTGATTAAATAAAATATTTAATTGAAAAACTAATGACCACCGAAAAAGATGAGCGGACAAATAATCATATTAAAAAGATGTTTTTCGTTAGAAGAAGAACGGTGTAGTCTTCGATAAATGATTGAATTTTTTCACGATTTAGAGATCTCTGAATACTGGGTACTCTCCTGACCTGGTGCAAATACCTTTGCAGCATGAGTCACTTCGGTTGATGTCACACTGGCAATAGCGTTAAAAAAGAATCAGAAAGCACGTATTTGTTAATAGTCACTCGAATGACAGCAAATATTTTCAAGTTTTTTATACCAACCCCCGAGCCAGTTGCATCCATTTCATCCGACACAGGAAGCTCTGTAATCTCAGGCAAGACTTGTGTAATTTGTCTTGAAGCAACAAGCGATGTGCTCCTTTCGTGTGGGCATTTTAAATATTGTTTAAAATGCTTTGAAATGGAGCAAAAAATATTTTAACGAAAAAGTGATTTAATACGAGTTTATTTTTTCGTGACGAATTTATGTCCGAAATATCAAAGAAAATAATTCCTTATAAAATTTGGTCATATTTTCCCCAAGAAAAATATTTTATATTCGGGAAATTATGGCCAAAAATCCAGAGAAACTATTTCCAGTTCGATTTGGACAGAATTTCCCGGGGAAAATATTACCAAACTGGTGGGGAATTTATATCCAAAACTTAATGGCTACAATTTCCCCATACATTTTTTTGAAAATCTGAGAAATTATGACCGAAATTAGGGGAAATTGTGGCCGGGGAAGATATGTCCTGTAGCCAAATCTTATAGGAAAGTAAAAAAAAGTCACTTTCATCTGAAAACCAGAGATTAGAATAATCAACTTTAAACCGATTTTATGATTCATTTTTCAGACAACGAAGAATTTATTGATTGTTGTGACAATGCATTTTGGTGTTACACATTTCAGATTTTCATTTACGTCTCTGGGGAGGGAGTTAGCGTGAATATGCAAACATAACGTTACCAACACCATCAATGACATGATATTTAAAAAAAAAATGCTAGAAATGTCTTATTTTGCGCCTTGGAAAATTCCGTTTATCAATTGAAAAATTCATTTGCGAAATAAATGTTCAGAACAAAAATGTGTTGAATTGTGTAGTAAACAATATTTCATTCGATTTGAATAGAAAATGACACTATGCGGAAGCAAAAATGCGATTTAATTATAATAAATATACATAAATTCTTTCGTCAATAAGTTTGACATTAAAAAAGCATTATTGAGGAAACATCTGAATAATGAAGTTCTTCGAAACGTAAAAACACATCAAAATAATGCAAATGTTTCGAATAAAGAGTCTTACAGGAGTAAGACGAACTTTTCCGCACGGTGGTATTTGCGTATTTTATTAAGCAAGTTCAAAATAATATTTGTTCGATTTTTCAAGCCTTTCAAGCGGCGTAAAGTTCGAGACCAAAAAAACTCAACTTTGGCATCGAAATATTCTTTTATTTAATAACAGAAGTACTCGAGAAAAGATTTTTCACACTTTCATGATGAACCCATTTGTACGACATTTGAAAGTATTTCATTTTCTAACAAAACACTATAAAAAAATATGTCTGACGTTAATTTTGCCATAAAAATTATTTTTGAAACACTTTTCATAACTAACTATACTACCTTAATGGCGTGAAAATTTGTACAGGTTATTTTTTTCACAAAAAAATAACATTTGGAGGGTTTGGAGAAATTTCAACCAAAATTAAGAGTACCTCCCATACAAAATATTCGTTTTTGAGCCGAAAATTGAAAATTTTGTATGGGAGGTACCCCTAATTTTAATTCAAATCTCTTCAAACTTTCAGAATGTTATTTTTTTGTGTAAAAAATAGTCTGTGCAAAGTTTCACGTCATTAAGGTAGCATACAGGCATGGCTCCCATACAAAAATTCAATTTTTCGAGATTTTTTCAAGGAAACTGTATCAAAAATTGATTGTATCTCAAAAATAACCTCGGATTCGGTTTTCTCGTGTCAAAAAACCCCCCAATACATATTTTTGAGTGTTTAAGTCTACATTAAGTATGAGTTTTGGACGAAAATTGGACTCTTTTTCATAGGTATCACTCCAGGCATGAAATTCTTTTCCATCAACCAAAGTCGCTCAAAATCTGATGATTTCTATTCCTGGGGACCCCCAATCATCCCGTGAAGTCAGATTTCAAATAACTTTTCTGGGTGGTGAGAAAATCGATGGACAAATTTTGCGTACGGGACAACGTACGACGTACGACGTGGAACAGACCCACAACAACCATGCAAAAAACGGCCTGATTCGGGTTCTCTGACCTCAGAAACGTCCAGAAAACATGTTTTTGAAGTTTCGTAAATTTTGACCTATTGCAATACTTTCCCCTTTCACACTAGGTGTGTGCGGAAAAGTAATAAAGGGCCAACATTGCCTATATAAACGTAACCCAATCGAGAGAAATTATTAGTAAGCAGTGAGTTATCAACTCTTCTCGATAATAATTATTAACTTAAATTGTTCAAATTGGACGTTTTCTTGAAACGTCAATCATTTTGCTGAAAACATGTTGGGCCGAAATGTTTTTATACTATTTTTCATTGGAGTCGTATTTTGTGGGGTAAATTAATACGTTTTAAATATTAAGATATCCATTTCAATTAATTTTTTTCACATCACTTTTCTGTTTATTTGGTTTTTTTCACTTTTTCCCACAGCTCATTACTGATGTGATCGCCGTTGGTGGTACTGGTCTAGTCAAAAAAGGATTGAAAACTGTACGCAAAGCTATTAATCCAACAGACAAGGAGCTTGAAGACAAGATGTATGAATTGGAAGGAAGAGGCGGCAGTTTTAGTACCTGGCGTGCAAATAGAATTCAGGACAAACTCGATAAACGTGAGAGCAAAGCGATAGACAATCGTTATTGGCAGGCTCGAGTTAATTACAATCGATCATGAATACGCGAATATAATAATAAATGACAACAGACCAAATCTCTAAAAATCAAATTGGTCAAATAAAGATGATGGAAGATGAGAAATTAAATGATTTGAATTATGGTCCATATATTTGTCCTTTCTCATTGTCCCCCTTAAGGTTTGAGAGTAATTTTACCTCCGGCGGTGGTAATCGAGTCAATTTTATTAATTAGGCCCATTCTGATGAACCATACCATGAAGAATGGGCAGTGCATGGAATGAAATGCTCAAAAATTAAGTGATGCTAATTGTGGTGCACAGGGGGTATGCACGGATAACCCCCTAAATTCTTCGTACAAATTTCTTTCAATTCAGGGTTTTTCATTGGCTCCCTTAAGTTTTGAACATGCCCATGAATGGTGCTAAGTATCATTTTATTTCCAAACGAAATGATTTCAAAGCCTTGATTTTCCACAAAAAAAAACTGAATAAATAAATAATTCAAATAAAGACTGAAGGAACCAGCAATTCAATACAAATTTCAATACAATCTAAACGTCTTCAACCTTTTTTTTATCGCTGTTCAAATGACCCTGACTAAGATATTTCGAGAACTTCGATCGATTCCATCGAAATGAATGCGATTAAATGTTGATTTGGTTCCTCTTTCTTAAAAAATGACCCATTTAATATTGTGAATGGTAAAGATACGTTCACATTTGCCACTGCGGCAATATGAAAGTCAGAATGCTTTCAAGCAGCACAACATCTGATCATCCGATGCTATTATTTATTCAATAAGAGAAAGGTAGAATATAAATAGATGTCTGTCCCCTCTCATTCTATGTCTTTGAATGTTTCTATATAAACTGCCGATTGTATCACATAAAATTCAGTTATTGAACTTAAGCCCGATATTATCAAACTTGAACTTTAAATTCAAAAATTTCGCAAACCAACTTTTTTCCACTCACCATTTGTGAATTAGTAAATTTTGAAACCAATTAATTGAAAATGAAGCTAAGCATTATTTCATGCATTTTGCTGTTCACCTTATTAAGTATGTGAGAAATTATTTAAAACAGAAAAAAACTTTTTAAATCTTTTATTATTGCAGCACCAATTTGGGGTCGCGTCCGGGAACAAAAAATTATAAAAAAATATCATCTTATAACTCTGGCAGAGGTAAATTAAAAGCATTTTCATCCATGTTTTTGAATGATAGAAGCTTCCAGAGTTTGAATCTTTAAAGTGCAATAAAATGATAAACAAGTGGTGTAGAACAAATTATGGTATGTGTCATCATAGAAAATAATAATAAGTATTTGAAATTATAGGTAAATTTCTACAAAGCCGTTGGATTTTGCCGTAGCATTGGTATGCATTTGGTTAGCATTTCATCAGAAGAAGAAAGCGAACGACTTACACAGCAAATTAAAATCGAAGGTAATTTTACGCGATTTTACTTTTCAGCACACCCAGTGTGAGAAAGATATTTTCTTCTTAAATGAAAATATAGTTCATATATAAATCAATGAAAGATGACATAGGAAACGATTGAAAAAGCTTTACTTTGATAACGTTCATCTAACTCAACTAATGTAAATCCATCAATTTTTAATAATAGGTCTTGAAGCGAACGATTTTTGGACATCGGGATCAAAATTGGCCGGCAATGGCACATGGGAGTGGGTGGGCATTGGTAAACCAGTCATATTTACTAATTGGTCAACAGGCGAACCATCCAATCCCGATGAACAATGCATAATCATTAAGGGCAATAGCGGTGATCCAAATGAGGCTCAAAAATGGAATGATGCTAGTTGCGATCAAAAATCACATTTTATTTGCGAAAAGTATGAAAGAAAGTGAATATTGTGAATATTTGTCGAATTCAATGAACTTAAAATATGATAGAATACAATTTTTTGATATGCAAATTCAAACTCTTCATTGAAATGTTTTATCTACTGGAGTTTGAGTTTCGTTAATTGATAAGTTGATAGAACAAAGCTATAGAAAACGGTAGATTTCATTTTTTGCACAGTTTGTTGACTGTCTTAAGATTTATGGAGACAGTTTGAGTGTAAGAAAACCGGTTAACAGCAAAAAATACACCGAATAAATAATATACGTTCGACGAACTATCGCTATGACTGATTTATAAAATTTTATTGAAACATTTCACAAACAAACACACTCAAAAAAAACATTGAATTGAAACATTTATTTATTTATATTCAAAAACGAGTTACCATTTTATCCGATTTTATCAAAACTGAATAAGGTGTAATTTTAATTTAAGTACATTTTCTTATGTACAAGTTTTTTATTATTAGTTTTTTGACTAATTACCAAATAAAAATACATTCTGCTTACATACAAGTGTGTGAGGAAAATAAAAAATGAGAAATAAAAAAGATTATATCAAATAACATGAGTTATCAATATTTTGTTGTTTGAAAATGCTATGTCGTTAAAAAAAAATCGTGAAAAAATCTGTTGGAGAAAAAAATGTAGTTTCCTTCGAATCGGAGTCGAACCGATGACAAATGGATTTCAAATGATATGCCACTACAGTCCACTGCTCTACCAACTGAGCTACCGAAGGTGTTAATCAACAAATGACGGGATCCAGTGTACAGATGTCCGAGTATTGATTAAATATCATGATATGAGTTTGATGAAACGAACTAAATTGTATGGATTGAGAATTTTTTTTATTATCTAATCTAAAGCATTTTTCATTAAAATATTCAAAAGAATTCAAGTTAATAAATAAAATGTTCTCAATCGTGTGTAATGGAAACTTGCTCGGTTTTAAATATTCTAGTGGTAAAAATGTCGTTCAAAATTATTTAGATTAGCAAATGAATAAATATTAATTGAGAACAAATGAAAAAAAGAAGAAAAAAGAATAATCCATTGAAATCGAACGCTGAACGTTTAGTGTCATACGCCGTGAATGCTTCCACTGTACCAAATCGATATTTGAATTTTAACAGGCGAAATGTTTATTTGTACAGATTCCATGCAAAATTGCCAATTGCGCGTATTAACTTCGGTATCATGATACTTGATACTCATTGTGATACGCCGTATCATAATCGACCTTGATACTTGATACTCATGTTCATACTCGTATTAAGATTGGTTTTAATAATATCTTGATAGAATATGAATGGGTCAGAATAAAAATCCGACTTGTACGCAGAGTTTATAAAAGTGGAACATGGAGTTTTTTTTACAAAAAACGCTGTGTTCCACTTTCAAAGACTCTGCGTACAAGTCGGATTTTTATTCTGACCCATTCATATCATCATGATATAAAATGTATTAAGATTCGGGTTTGGCACATCTATACTTGGATTTGACGTGAGTGGAAAATAAAACATCAGCAAAACCAATGAAAAATTGCTATTATACATTGAACTTATGTTGATTATTGAATTCAATTAATTTTCAAGTTGTTCTTCTTTGCATGGGACTTTCCATTGACTATTAAAGGCCAAACCGTTTACGGCTACACACCGAGGAGGAAATAATCGAGCTTGAAAAGTACTTCCGCCAATGGTCGAATGTCATGCAAATTACACGTTTATGGCCAGATATTGAGCAATTGTCAATTGCTGAGAATTCCATGAGTTCCACGCAAATTTTTCGCAATTTGAAATGTCTCGATTTAAAAGGGAATCCATTGAATTACTTTAATGAAGTGATTAAACTGGGCAACATAAAAACACTGCAAACACTCTACTGCATTGCCACTCATATTGAAACGAATCATTTGCCCGATTGCTGTGCATGGGATGAATATTTGGACATTTTCCCAAATCTTGAAGAATTGAATTTAAACGATAATCATTTAATTTACCAAGCAATGATATTTAATGAATTAGATAAACTTCCATCTCTTTCCAGAATATGGCCAACCGGATGACATTGTTGACAAGTCTCAAATTTTGTCACACTCAAACTAATCAATGGCAACACACATCAGGCAACTATTAAACGAATCTCACGTAATATAACGATATTGACACTTCAACAGTTGGTTGCCACATCAAAAGGCAACAACTGATTTGAAATACGTTGAGAATGAGAATAATATAGTCCTTGATATGAATAGTTTACACAAAACATTAGACTATTATTCGATCCAAGATGGCAACAGCGTGATTTCTGAATGGAAATGAATTCGGTATAATGGATGAAGTAATCAGCGAAAAGACTTGTAAACTTTTTTGTGATTTATTTAAATTCCTCAATAAAACAAGAACAAAACATTCGTTCAATTAACTTGGTTTTTGTTTAATTTGTTTAATGAATTCATACTTTTTTAGTATTTATAGTGATGGCATTGCTTACTTCAGTGTATTAGCAATTGAAATCTGAAGTATTCTTTTGTCAGAATAAAAAACCAATCTTTTCAAGAAGAAAAATTACAATAACAGTAAAAATAAAATGTCTTACATACGTAAGATGAACTTTTCCGCACTGTGATCCACAAAATTCATTTATAACTTATCTTTTACTTGAATTTGAACTCACGAAAACCTGAATCTGACATTAGTTTTGCGATACACATAATTTTTGACACACTTTTTATATAAAAATTACTTAAAATGGGAATTTTGGAATGGAATCAATCCTTGCATGACGACGTGAAACTTGACACAGGGTATTTTTTCACAAAAAGCCAACATTCTGGAAGTTTGAAAATATTCCAATACAATTTAGGGGTACTTCCCATACAAATAATTTTTGAACGACTTTACAATGCCTGTATGATTTCGTAATCATGTGAAAATTTGCAGATGTTTTTTTTCACAAAAAGCTAACATTCTGAAAGTTTGAAGAAATTTCAATACAATTGAGTATATACAAAATTTTCGATTTTGAGCAAAAAATCCAAAATTTTGTTCGGGAAGTACCCCTAATTTGCATTGAAACGAAGGGCAATCGCACTTTAAACACTGCAGTTGTGCTGCTCTCTGACATTTACAAGTTCAACCCTATGTAAAGACATTGCTTTCCTCTTCTTCTTCATTTACAAGAAGCATGTGCGTTATAGCAGCTTAACTTTGAGATACCAGGTGGCAGCACATCTGCGTGTTCGAAACCCAATACATTGCTTTAAATGGAGTGCGAGCAGAGCGTGCATTGAAATCTCTTCAAACCCTCGGAATATTATTTTTGTGTGATAAAAATAACCTGCGCAAAGTTTCAGGTCATTACGATATCATACAGGCATGGCTTCCATACAAAAATCCAATTTTTTTGGAATATTTGTATGAAAGGTGTGTCGAAATATATTTGTATCGCAAAACTAATGTCATATTCGATTTTCTCGTACCCAAAAACCCCCCAATACATATTTTTGGATGTTTAAGAATACATTAAATATCACTTTTGGGGGGAAAATTGAATTTTTCCCATGGATGGCCATGGGCATCACACCAGACATGGCACGTTACTCTATCAACCAAAGTCGCTCAAAATCTAATGGTATCTATTCCTTGGCACCCCCAATCATCCTGTGAAGTCAGGTTTTGAATTACTTTTCTGGTTCGAAAGTTATCGTGTTAACAAATTTTTGCGTACAGGGTACAGCGTACAGCATACAGCGTACAGCGTACAGGGTACCACGCACATACATTCGGACATCGAAAAAACGCTAGATTCGTGTTCCCTGGGTCCTAAAACACCCAGAAAACATGTTTTTTGGGGGTGTTAATTTTTCGACCGATTCCAATACTTTACCTTACACACTAGGTGTGTGCGGAAAAGTAAAATGAAACAGATTCACCAGTAGATAAAAATGCATCAATCAACAAACCTATTTCATAATTTATTTTTGAAATTTGGTCCAGCCTATGGAAAATTCGTTTAGTTCGCTTATGCTTCGGCACAAGCAAGTTGAATCAACAATCTTATTTTTAAGCATTTATAGGAACTGTTAAATTAAATTATGTTTCCGCAGTGGTATTCTAGCTTTCGGAACATCTCGAATGCAGTTTTTCTGATTTTTTATCAGCTTTTGATCCTTTATCTTGAATATTGTTCCATGGTTGAATCTCACCTGAACCCCAAACAAGGAAAGTAGATACACCTAATATTTTTGCCGAAAATGTTATCCAGAATACAGTTCGCCACTCCGATAGATAAGCCTATAATAAAGCAACTATTATTTTTATTATTAGTTCAATGGGAATATACGATTTTCTTACGTGTGGAGTCAAAAGAGCAACAGCATAGGTTGAAAATATTGATGTTGTTTTTGAAATTGTACCCATTAAACCAGCTAATGGTCCAACATAATTAGGTGCCAAATCCAATAAGTTATTACTTAATCCAGCTGTACTAAATCCAGCAAATCCCGTCGAAAGCACAAAAAACATCACAACAGTGAGCTCATCACAGCCAGCGTATGATGCACACATCAGAAAACATGCAGGAAATGCTGAGGCTACAGATTAAAAATTTCAAACCATTTTCAATCGGATTTTTTATGCCATTTTTCGGGTTTTTTATGACGTTTTTTGTTTGATCCATGTCCAACTTGTAAGCAGTCAATTAGCGACGTACCTAATACCTAGTACCATAGTTAAATGACGTACCTAATACGACGAATATTTTCCGAATTTTGGTGATACTAATGCCTTTTTTCTCAAGCATCCAATCTGACAAAAAACCGGCAAAAAGCGCAATGATAAGTTTCGCCACTTTGGGAACGGACGACGTGATGGCGTTTTTTGTTATGGAAATGTGCAGCACGTCATTCATATATTTTGGTAAATTGGCATTGTTTATATTGAACATCCAAACGCAAACTGATGCGTGGATTATATATGCAATCATTGGTTTACTCGTAAATATTTTGATCCATGGTGTAGACAACATATCTTTCCGATCTTTCTCCAAATGATTTATTTTTTCTTCAAGAAATTTCTTCTCCTCGTTGCCGATGAACGGATGATCTCGTGGATTGTCGTAACATAATAAAGCCTATGAAGAAAAAAAATAATTTACCGCAAGTTTATTCGAAATATTCCGCATTCTACGAATTCAAACAATTTACAAACAAAGTCCAATTTATTGTCGCGAATATTGCAAATGAATAGAACACATAATCCCATCGACCGGTGTAATATATTGAAAATCCGGCAAAATTTAATGAAATAATGCCCCCAAACTGTAAAATA
>NW_022198772.1:65822-99298 GCF_009176525.2 Contarinia nasturtii
GAAACAATTATCTTATCTTTATCTTTTCATTCATTCATTGATGGAATATGTCTAAATATGTGTTTATTATATTGCTTTATAATTTGAAGTGTAGAATTCAAAAATAGTCAAAATGATCGTTAATTGTATTTTCACTTTTATTATAAAAAATATTTCACATTCGAGTTTTCACTGTGATTAAATTTCTACAATTACATATTTTGGGAAAAAAATCCTATCAATTTCGAATCAGCAAAACTCAATAAATTTTTGTTTGAAGTAATTTTATGGTGGTTGGCTGAAATTATGGTCTTAATTTAAATTACCGTGAAAACTCGTGAATATTATTTTCTTATCAAAATAAATAATCACATCAAGTTTAAAGAAATTTCAATCAAAAAAATAGCCTGTTCAAAGTTTCACATCATTACGATACCACAAAGGCATGTCTTCCATACAAAAATAAATTTTTTTGTGGATTTTTGTATGAAAAGTCTGTGAAAATTTGATTGCATCTTTAAACTAACAAAAGATTCGGGTTTCTCGTGCCAAAAAACCTCCCACTTCACATTCTTTCAGCGTTCAAATTGAAAGAATATCATTTTAAGGCATTTTTCTCATAAGTGCCTCTTCAGAGTCTACGTTTTACACCGATCAATCAATGTCGTTGAAAATTTGACCAGATCTATTCCTCATAGTGCCCAATCATCCCGTAAAGTCAGATTTTGAATTTCATGTCTGAGCACGAAACCATCGTGTCACCAAAATGGTTGAAAAATGGTTGAAAAATGGTCAAAAAGTAAAATGTATGGATGTGGGTACTTCATTCGGACCAAAAAATATTACACCGGTCAACAGATATTGTTCAAAAACTAATCAGCACGTCTCCTAGTAGTCCCAAATCATCCTGCAAAGTCAGAATTTGAATTGAGTTTTTGGAAAAAGACTTATCGTGTCAACAAATTTTGCACGCCACAGGACACATCAAACACAGCGACGCACATTAATATGCCCCAAAATCATCTCCAATCGTGTTTTCTACATTAAATATGCATAGAAAACATGTTTTGGGATGACTTTAATTTTTTGGCCTAATACAATACCTTTTCTACACAAGGTGTGCGGAAAAGTGAAAAATTCTGATTTTACTACTTTCAAGTCGTCGCCTAACAATAATCACATTAAAGTTGTGGTTAATACAAAGCCGTTAAATGAATGCAACCAGACTTGTTTGAATTATAATACAGTACTGTGGAATCTGGCATCTTTTCGAGATGGCATTGACTTATTAATTATCCAGCTACTTCGTCTAGTATTTTCGGATATTTTGATTTTATTTCTGTTAAATTGTATTCATGACTTCAGGTAGGTCGAAGATCATTCGATAAATTTTCAGTTCGTTCCTGAAATGTTTCCATACTCTTTTTTGTCCCGTAAAGCCATACTATTTTTGTTTGATCGTAAATATCTTCTCAATCATATTACTTTGTTTTGGTTTTAATATCTCATCTAATGTATTTAATATATGAAGTGATAGCACTTCAACAACAGGAACCGAGTTGATAACGGATACAAAAAAACGTGGAATTACAGACGGTTTTCAGACATTCATAATTCTCTACCCTTTAAAAAATTTATTTACATCATGCTGAATTGTTGTGTATCTCCCAATTCTCCCATACACTCATACAATTCACAAGCACACAAACAACAATTATCAAATGTTTCAATTCTGGATGTCGCTATATTGATATATGTGTATAAAACTGTGTACTTTACGCCGAATAGACTGACGATTAGACTGACGCTATAAATATAAATGGCAATACACATTTGCACTATTTGTGTTTGTGTCACACACACGAAAAGTACGCAATACGCTTCACCTTCGTTTTCACGTATCTAACGTGCATGCTCACACAGCTCAACGTACACAGAGACGGCAAACTAAGGGAAAGCGTCCATCATTCAGTGTGTAGGCGATACAAGCGGCGAAATATATGCTAATATATTTATAGCGTCGGTCTTATCGCTAGTATTATAGACTACGACCTCGATTATCTGTCACTTTCGTTAGCCGTCAGTCTCAAAAATTTTAAGTCAACATTCGGGAGACTTCTCAACTTTTGAATTATTTGCAATGAAATGGAACATTGACAAAAAAACTTCCAAATTGTTGTGATTGCCGTTGACGGTCTTTTTGATCATCCGACATATCCTCGACGAATAATCGAGGTAGTACTGTAATTAATAACAACACAAAACCAATACTTGAAAAATGCAAGCATTATGTAAATGTGAACAAATTGGTAATGAATCATTTGGTGATAGTAAATATTCGACTGCATCGAAATGTTGAAATTATCAACACTTCCTTTCGAAATTATATGAAAAACACCAAACCAGATTGTTCTACTTTGTAAATACAGTAGTGTCTCGCTGAATTTTTTGATATGCCGTCACGGGACCAATTCCGTACTCGGAACATTAATCGCGATTGTGCTGTAGGTCACGAAGAGAGCAATTTTTGAACATCAACAACGAAAATTATGCGATAAGTTTCAATGAATTGGCAGTGGCTGTTTGTATGCTTGTTTGTACGTGCACGAATTTCATTTGAGAATCAAGTTTAACATATTACGGAATGAAAATTGTTCGAAAATTATTTAATTTGCATTCATAAAATTATCAAAACAACGTAACATTGTTAAAATGCATGTGTCAAGGCTGAAAGCGATAAAATATTCTTATAAAATCATAGTTTTTATTTCTTTATTTTTCGTACTAATTTTGTTGTATCAATGTACATTAAATACCATTCCCCGATTGTTCACATCGTCAGGTGTGCAGAAAAGTCAAAACGACACTGACGCTTTAGATTATCCCAACTTTAATAAAACTGAACTTGAACAGATCGAAAGTGCAAGAGAATGCTACAGATTAAAGGACACCGATGAACGATTGGTATTTTTGGATGATGTTATGCAGTCGCGACCAGAACCTGATAAGGCGATATTTTTCATTAGTACATCATGCGCAAAAAATGGTAGCCGAGTTACATTGAATTCAAGGTACGCTAAAAGATCTCACAATTTCAAACAACATGTGCCCAATACATGATCCGATCAATGGAAGTGTCCAAAATGTACTTTACTGAATAAAATTTGTCTTCAATTCCACAGACAAGCTTGTTCAATTGAATCGGCTGCAAAATGGAATCCCAAACGTGATATATTTGTTTTATTTGTAGCGCGTGTTGGTTTCATTCCCGATGAAGAGCCATCGCTAATTGTGAGCACATTAAAATCATATCCAAATATTCACTTTCGCAATCTTGACTTATACAACTATTCAATGGGAACATTGGGCGAATATTGGATAAAAAAAGACCTAATTTTTTCCACATCATATCATCTGGCGCATCTTTCCGATTATTTACGATTTTTGACACTGTTCAAATTCGGCGGCGTTTATATGGATATGGATATAATTGTTCGAAAGACCCTTGATGGATTTCCACCAAATTTTGGCGGCGAAGAGGATCCCAATTCCATTAATTGTGCTATCCTTGGATTGGAGTCAAAAGACGCTGGTCATAAGATATCGGAATTAGTTGTGCGGTATAAAGTCTTTGAACTTTCAAACCATTTTAATAGTATTGATAAAAATTCAAATGCTTTAATTGTTGAAACAGAGAAAATACGGAACATTATAAACCATACGAATGGGCATACAGTGGTCCAGGAGCTTTATCACGAGGTTCTTTTTTAATATGATTAATTTTTCCTTTTTTTAATTTAATTATATTAAGATTTTATTTTAAATTAGTTTTGAGCGAAATATGCCATTGTCCAAAAAACAGAATATCACAAGCACGACCCGAATTCTGTTGGGGCTTTAAAATATTTCCACAATCAGAGGTTTGACGCAAATCATTATTGATCGAATTTATTTTGAATTTTAATTTAAAAAAAAAAACTTTTTTTCTTCACCATCATAGTTTTATGCCATTCACTGGTCACGACCAAATGACACAGTTAGCACAGATAAATGGACCGTTGACTATACTTTAGAAAAGATTAAACATTCAACTGCTGTTCATATGTGGAATAGTCGCATACATGGATCTCCGATATTGAAATCGCAACGAACGGTTTATAAAATATTAGCTGAAAAAAATTGCCCAAGAATTTATGACGCATCCGATACGGTGTTTTAAAGAAAATTTGATGCAAGAGCAGGATACATATAATGGATTATAATAATTATCCTTAAGGAAACGAAAACATTCAAGTCAAATTTTGTATTAAATAACTGAAAAAAAGACAGTAAAAGTTACGTTGATGAAAAAAAAAAACTGAACAATACATGGTTTATTTATTTTGTTCCATGTGAAATGGGAAAATGTTTTTTCATCGAAATTCGGTACCTTTATTTGAAGCGGCTCCTTATTTAAACTATAACATATTATTATTAACATTCAAACTTCCACATGAATCACTTTATATATATGAAACTAAAATCAAATGACTCAAATCCCTCATCTTTTGACCTGATATAATTTAACATATAATCTATTACGCTTAAAAGTGTCTTTTGCTGCTTTGGAACTGTATTCAATTATTCTTTATAATTTCATTTAATTTGTACAATATTGATATTCAATTAGATCTTGTTCACAAATAAAATAGTTTTTTCTATCACAAGAACAATCATTCCATTTATAAGAACCATAAATTTCCATACACTTTTCGCTATTGTGGTCGTTGCTTGGTTGACCTTTTCCCCAATCCGTAAAATTCATTCGTTTGCCATTTCCCATCCACTCCCACGTAACATCGTCGCTTAATCTTGTTCCCGAAGTCCAAATCCTTCCTCCACCGTAACCTAAAATTGGTAAATATTGAGGTTTATTTTTGAAAAAAAAAACTCACTAAATGATACTGATAATGTCGCGGTAAGTTAATATCCCAAATTGTTTCTACTTTGAGGTTTTACAGACAATATTTTTTTCCTGACCTATATTTTTCTACACAGCCTGGTTGACTTGACTTAAACATATACGTCAATGTAAAATTACCTTCATCTTTTAGTTGCTTTGTAATTCGATTGTTTTCTGCTTGCGATGAAATGCTAACCAAATGCATACCAATTGAATGGCAATGTGATAAGGCGCCGTGCCAAGTGGCCTGAATATATTTTAAATTAAACACGTTTGATTATCAAATCTAAAGAATTTATGCATTAACAATTCATATTTTCTACAAAACTTACTGCAAATTTAATTAGATGATATTTTTTGGTGATTGCATGCTTCGGATAGAACATTTGACCATAAATCGGACCTGAAAATGATGTAAATAAAATTAAATGCTGGTATTTTATTAAAAAAAATTATTTTTTATAGATTTTCACATCGGTAATATGTGTCGGTATACCTATTAATACAAACAGCAAAATGCTGGCAATTACACTTCGTTTCATTTCCATTCAAATCAAATTGACTTTTCGTTAAATTTGTTAAATGAAACTTTTTTCTTTCCATAAAACCCTAACCTCGATTGGATTTAAACTTTATATTCGATTCATGAATTTATAAGCAGCGCAATCATTACACCTTATTGCTTGTTTTTAATCTTATAACTGAAATTCATTTGACGCGACCAGCCAAATATATGACGATTTATCAAGAACAATTTTTTAATATAGATTATGTCCAGAAAAGAAGTTCATTAGTTCATTGAAATTGCGATGCAGTACTTATTTTAATTTTTGATGTTTTTTGAATATTGACCTGAGAGCTAGCCTGGGAACCATGCCTGTACGACATCATGTAATGAAATTTTGCACAGACTATTTTTTGCACAAAAAATAACATTCCAAAAGTTTGAAAAAATGTCAATGCAAATGGAAGATACCTACCATACAAAAATTTCGTTTTTGAGCAAAAAATTCCATATTTTTGATTGAAAATTCCTCAAACTTGATGAGAGCATGTATTTTGATAAGAAAAATAGATTCAAAAAAGATATCTCTCTGTTTATCCGACAGGGCTTCAGAGATTGCAAGGAGAGCCGGACCAATTTTCTTAAATCGAACCACCCTACTATACGCGTACGTCGAGATACGTCAGTTCACAGACGAAACAACTGTATCAAACATGTTGATTTGCATGTTTATGATGTACATAATGAAAATTATCGCAAATAATATATTTAAAAAATGCATATGTGAGTAAGACTTATGGTTTTAGATTAACCGGAAGCTATCATATTATAATTTGCAAACTTCGGATTTAATGTTCTGAAATCGTTGGCATTGAATTGGCTTCATTAAAAAAATTCTCAAACGGAGTAAACAAGTATTATAATAAAAGAAAAAATATATGTCGTGATGAGTTTGTCTCTTTTAATTTGTGCAATATTCATATTCAATTAAATCTTGTTCGCAAATAAAATGGATGCATGATCTCGATTTTTGTTAAAAATCTGGATACATTTCTCGTCAGTGTTGCCCGAACTCCCTGGTTGACCAGAAGCCCAATTGGTAAATGTGACCCGTTTACCGTTTCCCATCCATTCCCACGTAATATTGTCGCTCAATTTTGTTCCCGATGTCCAAAGTTTACTTTCTTCATGACCTATTGACCAAATTTATAATAAATAAAGACATTTTTCCTGTCAATTTTTGTTTGAATCAAGTGATCTTAATGCAGACGGCCATACGGTCGTATAGATTTTTTCTTAATAAGTAATTGTATTAAGTTCAGTCGTAATTACCTTCGTCTCTAATTTGTTGTACGATTCGATCTTGTTCTGCTTTCGATGAAATACTTACCAAATTCATCTCAAGTGAGCGGCAGTGAATGAATGATTTGTACCAATTTGCCTGCATTTATTCGAAATCAAACACGTTTCGTTATAAACTCCATACAATCTATACTTTCTATTCACCTTTGACAAAGTAAAGAAGTGATATTTTTTGTTTATTTTATGCCTCGGATAGAACAGCTGACCAAAAATCGGCGCTACCACGGAGATTGAACAGAAAATCAATTATTATTGAACTTTTTTTTGCTTTGGCCGAAAATCGGAATAATAATTTGAAGATTTGTGTTTCAATTTGGTTTCTATTTTATTTCAGATATTTTTTATATATTGCTTTCAATATGTTTCGGTATACCTATTAATGCAAAGAAAAAAATGCTTCCAATTACACCTCTCTTCAGTTCCATTTAATTAGTATGAATTTCCGTTTTAAATTTATTGGCTGAAAAAATCTGTATTTCTCCAACACTTTTAAAATTATTTTTTTTAAATAAAAATTTAACTGAATTGTAATTTTAATTTCAGCTTGCAGTCCGAATCGAATGTTATAACTGAATTTAATTTGATACAATCGGCGTTATGTATTCAATAATTCATGAAAATGAATGGAGAGGAGGTGTTTTGGATCTTAATGTGATGCGTTATAAAGACAACAAAAAAGTTAGTAATTATTATTTAACTGGAACTCAAATTAGTGGCGCTATCTCGTACAGAGTGTGTATGTATTGATTACAATGCATGCAACAGTTCATATAACGGAATGACTTATATTCTCGATAGGGAATTTTTATTTCATTTTTTTTTATTGATAAAGATTGCCGGCATTTTTATTGCTTCGAGGTCATTAACTTAATATAGGTTATTTCAAGAAATTAAATTGTTGCGATTATGATGCAAGTTAAAGGGAAAATCACAAAAAAATTGAATAATTGAAAAAATATTGGGTGTATCGATTAATTTTAAAGGATTTTTGTGTGAAAAGATACATTTATTTAAAAACAACTGTACAATATTTTTTAACCAATGTATTGCCCATCGTTGGCTATGACTTCCGCCCATCTTCTTGGTAGCTTGTCGATTCCGCGTCGAAAGAATTCCTCATCTTTTCCAGCTATCCATTCATCGACCCATTTTCGCACTCCTTCAGGATTTCGAAACGATATCTCAGACAAGCCCATTTGCATCGAACGGAATAAGTGATAATCAGAAGGAGCAAGGTCTGGAGAGTACGCGGGTTGATCAAGCCGATCCCATCCGAAGTCTTCTACCTTTTTTTTAACGATGGCTGTACGATGTGGCCTTGCATTGTCATCATGAAACATAACTTTGTCTTGTTTAGACGCTATCCGTGGCCGTTTATTCTTCAATGCATGTTCCATTTTGATTAATTGCATTCGGTAGCGATCACCTGTAACCGTTTCACCAGGTTTTAGCAGTTCATTATAGATGACAGCTTTCTGATCCCACCAAATACACAGCATAACCTTCTGGCAATGAATATCTCGTTTTGACTGCGATGGTCCTGGTTGGCCCGGATCAACATACGCTGCTTTACGTTTGGGGTTATCGTAATAGACCCACTTTTCATCGCCAGTGACAATTCGACTCAAAAAACTATGTTTTTTGTTCTTGGCAAGATTTTGTTTGCATGCTGTGATTCGTGCTCTCAATTGATTTTCATTCAGTAGATGTGGCACCCATTTTCCCAACTTTCGGATCTTTCCCATTGCTTGCAAACGTTCACAAATGGTTGATTGAGTGACATTTAACTCTAATGCTAGATCCTTTTGCGTTTGACATGCATTTTCATCGAGTAATGCTTGCAATTCTGCATCTTCGAACTTTTTTGGCTGACCTGGCCGTTCTTTGTCTTCCATGTCGAAATTACCACTTTTAAAGCGTCGAAACCTATACTCACATGTTGAAATCGATGGAGTATGGTCGGAACCATAAGTTTCAAACAATAATCGATGGCTCTCAGCGGCACTTTTCTTCGAATTAAAGAAGAATAGTAAAACTTCCCGCAAATGCTGTTTTTTTGGCACGTATGATGACATGATTCTAAGCGAAAAAAATTGTGTTGTTTACACTTTGACAAGATAACACATTCTGGAAAGTAATGTCAAATGATGTGGCTTTCACGTGAATATAGTTACAGTATGGTCCGATGCGTTATGATACAAGTTACGACATCTATTATCAATCCTTTAAAATTAATCGATACACCCAATATTCGAAAAAATTAAATAAAAAATTCAAAAAATAAAAAAAAATTGAAAATAATTTACAATTTTCGTTACAAAAATTAAAGAAACGTCTGATTTTTTTTCAATGATTTTTCGGTGATTCTTCCCTTTTTAAGCCAATTAATGATAAGGCCATAATACTTTGTCTCGTTGCTTTCACTTTATAGTGTATCAGTTTTTTATAAAGAAAACAGTGACCGGTTCGCGCATATTTCTATGCCTGATAGCTATGCTAAGCATAGCGGAGACGTAAGCCGCAACGCACCCGTCGCCATTCGATTCGAGCTATATTGTATGCGCACGGTCGTCTGCATAAACGAACATGTGTATTGTTCATATAGAGTGAACGGCGATGCGTCGGTTGCGTTTGCGGCTATGCTTGGCATATCTATGCTACCTAGCGTATTTAGGCAAGCATAGAAATATGCGCGAACCGGTCACTGAAAGAAAATATTTGTAAAAGTATGTTTGTTTGTTTTTTTTTACAATTTTCAAAAGTATGTTTGTTGAATTAATTAAATATCTTGAAAAATGGTGCAAAAACGACAAGCAAAACTATTCAATTGAAAAAAAAAAAATGAATGGAACAATGAATAAAATATTGTAGGTCATACATGACTGAACCAAACTGACTAATTATGGAAAAATAAAAAAATATTCTTAATCTCGGGAGACTGCTTATCAAATAATATTAATCAATTTGGAATGTTGCATACAAAAACATTTAGAATTAATTTTTTAAATTGGTAATGATGCTTTGTTCTTCATCTTAAAACGATTTTTCCAAAAATCATGATTTCTAATTCTAATGTGAGTTCATTTCAATGTCAATTCAAAACACCTTACCCTAGGTATGCGGAAAAGTAAAATGCTATGCTTAAACTTAAATGTATATTTCTTAAAACAACAGGATTAGTCGATTTCAAATCTGGCCTCGTCGTCTCGTCTGTTGTAGTCATTTGATTTTCTGATCATTTTTCGAACTGTTTTTTTTTTTCAGTTATCTCGTCTATTTCCTGTAAAATAGGAAGAAGAGAAAAAATCGATTAAAAAACGAATAAATAATTTGCTATCAATCAAGTACCTTCGAAGCTTCGTTACTAATCCAATTCATCTTTCTCTCTTTTGATTCTATCATAGTCACCTTTTTCGGCCATCAATCTAGCTAAAAAGCTTCCAAAACTTCGTGAATAATCGTATTCAGTGCCTTGTGTATTGAATTTATTAACGACGAGCCCATTGCCAAAAATCAACTCACTGCGCCAATATCGAAGTTGTATAAAATTCAAATACATGGTCGATGCATCCTCCGTTACCCCATGTGTTTTGATTTTGTGTTTCATCAAATAGAATGGGTCGTCGGTGCGATATGAACATGATTCACATTTTAGTATGTATTTGTGGTACTCCAAATGGTCATGGAATGAATTTGGATCGATTTGTATGTGACAACAGTCGCCAATGAGTTTGACGCTTTCACGATCCACAAATGCTTCGGACAATTTTTCCAATTTGATGTGTTTTGTCGAATGATGGGTGCGATATTCGTCACGTGTCTCAAACACCTCCTTACAATATTCACACTTGAACTTCTTGTGTACCGAAATTTGCAAAAGTCTCAGTAAATTTTCATTGCTCAACGGTATGGGGTTGAGAACGTTGGCTTCCACGGCCAAATGGTGTTCGGTTTGAAAGTGCTCGGTGAGTTCATCAAAGGCGTAGTTACACAATGCGCATTGTTTTGTATCATGGAATGCTTTGATCGCAACAAATGCTTCATTCGGATGTGATTTGGCTACATGCTCTTTGAGTCCATCAAATGTGCTCATAATATTACAATAATTGCATGCAACTAATTCGGTCATATAAAATTGAAACGGTTTCTTATCGTTGCGTTTGTGTACATTTTTCCAATGGCGATAGATCCCATCCGTTGTGCTGCTGCACATCAGTTTTTTGCCCGTCGAGTTCTCGCAAAATTTGCAGAAAAATAGCATATTTCGATCGAAGTCGATGTCCTCCTTCTTCGCATATGCCGCATCATTAAGCCATTTAAATGCCCGTTTCACCGTCAATGCATGCGCTGGATGAGCGCTGGTGTAATGCATGAGCCACCGGTGATTGTTGTGAAAGTACTCGTTACACATGCCACACACAAGTACCTCACAGTAATTCAGTACCGAGTCATCGATCGAACGGGTGACCTTCAAATCGGACGTGGTCGCCTTTATCAATTTCAACGATTTAAAATCGATTGTACTCTCAGCGTGCGCTTCTTTAAAGTGTTCATAAACCGATGCAATATTCTTCACCCGTTCACCGCACAGTGCACAATCCAATACGATTTCAATTTTTTCGCTATCGGCCACACCATCGATAACACGTAAATTTCGCCAAAATTTCAACTGCGATTCATCCGAATGTTCGTCGATGATGTGATCACGAATTTCCGCCTCTGTTGTGACAATCAGTTCACAGTAGAAACATTGATGCAAACAACTACCATGCGATTCAATGTGTGTGAGAACATTTTGAATGGCCACTGTCGACTCGACACGACGATTGATCAATAGCTTGCAATGGGGACAAAAAAATGTTTTAAAAATACTGTGCGCTTTGAAAAAATGATCCGAATACTCGCCAAAATACTCGCTATGGAAAGAGCAGTAGCCAACACCACATTTGTAACGATCGCCGCGCGGGATGTATGCAAAACCAGTGCGAATGATACGCTCTTCGGGACATACGTCTGGCACCAAGGTGACACGGGCCACATGAATGTCATTGAATGCCAACAAATTTTCGTGCTCTTGATTGAAATGTTCTATCATACGGCAGTCGTTGATTTGAAAATAATCGCACAATTGACAAATGAAACCATCCAAGGCACAGCCCACCACTACCTTGCCAAATACATCGATGATTGTTTCGTCTGAACAACTTTTGTGCTCTGATCGTAGCGAAAATTCAACGTTACATTCAAAACAATAGAACTGCTTTTCGTCGGTGTGCTCGAGGTAGTGATGCTTCCAATCATACCATGATAGCGACAATTTTTTGTTGCACAGCACACATGGACCAATTAAGACACCGTCGTGAAACTGGAATTTTCCACGATTTTGACGCAATTTTTCCAACAATGTCAGTGACCGGTGAGGTTGACGGCAATCTGGAATGGGGAAAGAGAAGTTTAGGTATTTTTTTTATTCTAGAAAAAAGTTCCCAAGAACACATTTTGCCTTAATTGTCTGAATAAACTATGCCTTTTATAAATCACCAGTGTCTAATGCATTCAGTTGACACTGGGTGTCACTAAAAAAAATTCACTTTAAAAAAGTGCATTATATCAGCAATGGCCATTGATTTGTACAAAAGACACCATTTGGTGATGAATGGCAGTATACACTGCGTAACTTTTGCTGATTATTTCGGTACAACGATTATTTCCGAACTATTGCTGATTATTTTCGCTGTCAAAATTTTGCGAAGAATTGAAAATGATCTGAATTCAGAGAATTCGTTAACGAGCAATAATTATTGTTCGATGAGGTCGCTCCAAAGGACCGATGTCCCCTTTGGTAGATAACAACCAATAATTACCTTTCGAGTCATGCTTCCGCCTTTTTGTGCTATCATTGGAATCGACACTTTCTTCACTAAATCGCCTTTTCTTCACTAGATCCATATTGTCACCACCCGCTGAACTGGAACGCTGGAATTATGTGATCAGTCATCAAATTAGCGTTTATATTTTCTATTGAACTGTAATTCAATATTTGTGCACTGTAAAAAACTTCAATCCCATCAATTGACTTCGGATGAAATTGATACAGGCACATTTGCTTTGAGATAGAGTCAAAACATTGAACAAAACACATGTTGAACATGAAATTGAACAAACTAATAAGATCACTATCACCGTCAAAATGGGACCATACCACGACAATACCTTTAGATTCAATGTAACCTTCAAATTATACGAAAATTACCACATTATTTACTAAAAAAATTATATTACATCACGATTTAATTGGAAAAAGTGAGTGAACTGTCTGGCATGCAATTGTCAATGAGAAAAAATGTGCTGCTTAGACGAACTGCGTAGAATGAATGACGTTTCATCACACAGGCACGTATTGAATGTGTTAGAGAAGGCCAATTATTCACAGCAACGCACACAAATAGAATTTAACGATACAATGAGAAATGCAAATGTATGGAACGGCGTCGGTTCACGGTAATATGCAAAGTTAGCGAAATAGTAAACCACAGACGAAAGGAATGAGAGAAGAAAGAATGAAAGAGAGAAAGATTCGTAGCATGTTATGTTTGCTGATTTATTTTTGTTTATATCAGAGAGTTGAACGAAATTTCATGTTGAACTACATACATACTACATGTACTGTTGAACTACATTCGGAACGATGGAACTGGAAATTGATAGCAAAACGAAAATACATGAAAAGTTCAATATACTCAGTTTAATGCTGAGTAATTTGTCGATATTGATAGCACTGATTGGATACCCTGTTTCAATTACATAATGCCGGTTGATATCTGTCTCTCTATGAAGTTGCCACTCAATATTGAATTTGGGTTTATAAGGTTCGTTAGTTCGCCTTTGCGTTGCGTTCAAATCCATCTTATCTTGTGATTGAAATAATCTCCGTGTAAATAAAATACGCATTGGTCGTTAACTGTGCTACATGAATTGGAAGGGTGTGAATTTCAGCACAAATAAATCCGCATTGTTTTTTAATGGAGCACGGTTGTATCAAAATAGAGATCTATCATTCGAAATCGATGATTAATTTACGATCCCATGCCAACGGGCGACTTCGTTTTTAATTAATGCAAACAAAAGGCTATGTAAAAAGGTACAAATGAGAATAAACATAAATCCCATACAAATGTTGTTGTTTTTAAATTTGTTCGTAAAAATGCATCTTACTTGTTGTAAGGCTCTTTATTTGAGAACATAATGCGTACAGTGTAATACTTTTAAGGTAAATAACATTAACGGTGAATGTCAAATAGAAATGCCATAGGTTGTGTGCGATTTTTCAGTGTAAACTTGGAAAACTTGGAGGCGATATCATATGTTGTATGGGTGGTGCCATTAGAGTCATTTTCATGGGCGATGGAATTCCAGCCGATATGGTAGTTTTCTTTTGATATTTGATCATTTCAGGATTTGCATCAGTTACAGGTTGATAACTGTAAATGGACGCGGGATTCCAATTGACACTTGGAGATAGTTGATTCGTAATGGCTGGCACGCTTCCGATATCATAAAATGTTCCACTGCCTTTATCATCTAACATGCCATTCTTGGTGGTGCTACTTCCAAAATAATTATATTCAGAAACAACGTCACCATTCGTTGCCACCGTGAAGCCCAGACCATAGTTTTCAATGTAGTTGTTGTATACTAATATAAACAAAATAATTGAATAAATAAAAAATATAATAATAATACTAATAAAGTCGTATATCAATTACCATGGTAGTGCCCATAGCGAAACAGGCCCGGTGCTCTATTGCCCAAGCTTTCAAAATGGTTATTGCACATGGTGAGACGAACATCACCATCTGCCACTACATTAGTATCATCTCCCGGATGTCCAAAGATTAATCCAAACCTGTGGTTGGCAAAGAAACAATTGCTTATGGTCGCTAGACTGGCTTGTTCTCCGATATAAACTACAACAAAAAATCATAAAAAATTTCAATTTAAAAAAAACTTCATATATATCTCAAAAATTGACGTACGAAGTTTATCGAGACTTCCATCATCGGGGGACCATTTATGTCCAACGAAGGAGCAATGATCGATCCAATATCCGGTGCCATAGTTCAGATATAACTGAATATCATCGTTGCCCTTGTTGTTTGGCGAATGCTCAAACGCCAAGTTTTGGAAAACCTTAAACATTTTAATGAAAAGTAAGGAAAATGAACGTCACATCGAAAAGTCAAACAAACATACGATATTTGATGACGCTGTTGTGGCACGCAAGTAAATATTATACAATGTGGCTCCATTATTACTGACAATTGATTTGGCCGAACCCATTTGAACTTTGGTAAGGGATGAGGCTCTGATGTCGCGCTGGATCATCAACACCCGAGGAACGCTTTCGCCGACGTAATTTATAAGGTCTTGTATCGTATTAACCTGCACCACTTCACCTCCCCAGCCGCCAGTAACGTTAGCCGCTTTTGCAAAACCTACCATACCTGCTAGTTTGTCAGTTCCTGGAAGAGAGTAATACCCATTTTATACATTTTCTCGAAAAAATGCCGTTTTTTCTGGCTCATTTCAAATTAAACAACAACAATTTTTTACTGAATGGTGGTACCTGACTGAGTAACGGTTGGTGGAGCATTTCTTGAAATAGGTGCATATGGTGGAGGAAAGCTACCCGTTTGACCAAAGGGACTCGGATATGCATATGGATAAACATTCGAATTTTTATTCTTTTTTCTACAACAACCACAAAATGATGAACCCGAATCGTCATTGTCATTATACCAATCAGGCGCTGGATACTGTGAAATGGCGTCTGTGAAAAGAGATTCGATTTACTACCGTTATCTTTTCCGTTAGTTTCAATAGAATTTCGGTGAATATTTACCACGCGTTGTGGTGCGTACACCACCAGTCTTTTTGACTGTGCTAGTAACTTTTTTATCTGGAGTTGGAGCATCAATTTTGAGTTTACGATTTACAGTGCTACTAGCAGCTGTGGTTGTGGATTTGCGAGTTGCTGCATTTCCGGTGGTAGTGAAAGGTTTGCGATTTCCGGTACTTGTAGTAGTGCGACTAGTGCTGCTGCCGGCTGTGGTTTTGCGATTTCTTAGAGTTGAAGTCGTGGTGCCAGGTTTTTTGTCTGGCAGAGAGTTTGTAAGCTGTCGAATAAAAAAAATAAATATTTTTTTTACTCAAATCTAAATATTAATTCTTACTTCGAAAATTACTATTCCGATGAATAATAATAAAAAAAATTGGTGATTTGCCATTTTTCAAAGTTAACTGATACTTTCTAACTGAAGCTATGCGATTTATATACGTTTTCTTTGATGGAAAAATAAAAACATTTGCTGACGAAATTTAAAATAAACATATTAATAATATTCATAATTGAACATCAGTATAAAAAACGTGCGAGCGACAAAAAGTATCTCATTCAATGTGTCTCACATGCAATAATTCATCAGTAAATTGATAAACAGGTGTGTAGTTACGTCAATTGAATATAATATTCAAATTATGAATTTAACTATGTCAAAAACCACCACCTAGAGTATTTTTTGCTGATTGAATTTTAATTCAAATAAATCGAACGAAAAATGTTCTTTCACGATGAGAAATTAATTTTATACAAAAAAAAATCTAATTTGCACAAGAAAAAAACATTTTATATAAAAAATAAATTACGTTCTGTGACAAAAAAAGACAAATGTTTTGAAGAAGTTGTTATATTCAGTTGTTTGCATTATTATTTACGTCAATTTGATACTCATTCGATGATGCAATCATAATTTTTATAATGCGAATTATTTACTCGTTGAATTCCTTTACTTCAATATAAAATACGCAAAATCTAATTGTAAAATTAAGTATTGTTTCTTGGGATATCAGATAATAATATTTACTATTTACCGTATTATTACTTTTCCGCACACCTAGTGTTGGAAAGGTATTGTATTAGGCCAAAAAATTAAAGTCACCCAAAAACATGTTTTCTATGCATATTTAATGTAGAAAACACGATTGGAGATGATTTTGGGGCATATTAATGTGCGTCGCTGTGTGTGATGTGTCCTGTGTCCTGTGGCTCCTTTTTTTGTTACCGCGATAAGTCTTCTTCCAAAAACTCAATTCAAATTTTGAGTTTGCAGGATGATTTGGGACTACTAGGAGACGTGCTGATTAGTTTTTGAGCAATATCTGTTGACCGGTGTAATTTTCTTTTGGTCCGAATGGAGTTCACACATCCAAAATTCATGGATTTTTCAACCATTTTGGTGACACCATGGTTTCGTGCTCACACATGAAATTCAAAATTTGACTTTACGGGATGATTGGGCCCTACGAGGAATAGATCTGGTCAAATTTTCAACGACATCGATTTATTCGGTGTAAAGCTTAGACTCTGAAGAGGCACTTATGAGAAAAATGCCTTAAAATGATATTCTTTCAATTTCAACGCTGAAAGAATGTGTAGAGGGAGGTTTTTTGGCACGAGAAACCTGATACTGATGTTAGTTTAAAGATGAATCGTTTTCAAAAAAAGTTAGCTTCATTGTATTGCATTGAAAACATTAAATTTAAATCAAAAACGTGTTCACTATAAAATACATTGGTTTTTAATCGAACTCGTTCAAATTTTGGGAATTAGGCTCCTGTACTAATATCACTCCCCTTCTTTAAATCCCATTAAAAATCCGTAGCCACTCGGCAAATCATGAACAATCGATCGAAAGAAATCAGAATCTGGTTAAAAAAAAAGATCGCCATAAAATATCTTCAATCAGTTAAATTTTCATTTTATTTTTATACATATCCATGGTGCCATAACTATTTAAAATTCAAACATTTCAATTACTGACTTTGAAAATACCTTGAAATTAAAAGAAGTTTAATATCAGCTCATCAAAATATATTTCGATAAACGTACCTGTATTTCCACTCCTTCCTGTTCGCCTATATATAAAGTAAATAATAAAAAAAATCTTCAAAAAATCAATCCATTTTAATTTCTTTGTTAAGTGATGAAAATCTTTATTAAACCAATAGTTTCTTACAACCAGAACTATTTACAAATGTTGTTATTTATCAATTTATTTATATTAGAATGTAGAATTTTTTTAAGCCTCGTCAGTTTCACATGATTTTGTATTCTGTATAAATTTTAACAATTTTAATAAAAATGAATCAGAAAAAAAATTGTAAACATTTTCAAAACGGAAATGTGTATTTTAAGAAAACAAAATATACATTTTCAATATATCGGTCGCCCTTGTGATTTAGTTCCACTTCTAAAATCGTGTAAACTGAAGTCCATATACGATGCCCCGTCTCTTTTTGTTTTTCATTGTGTCGCCCGAAAATTTCAAACACGTACCCTTTTCAATGTTCATCTCAGCACTTTTGAAATAGATCAATGAACAGCTGGTGAACGGCAAGTTCAAGTCCAATTGAATTTTATATTTGATACCCCTGCGTATGATGATTGGTTTGTTCAGTTCAATGCAATTGTCTTGTTTTGCCTTCAATATAATCTGCTCGTCAACATACACAATCGATGACATGCCATTGGAGTTTCGGCCACGAATTTCAATGATTGTTAATCTTCCGGTCAAATCCTTTGTCATAGCGATCGGCCAATTTTCCAGGCGAAACATTTCCGCACAAATAATACCTCTCAGCAACAGTGTTGCGTTCACATGAAACGTAGTTGAAATTGGTTCGCCGATTTTGTGTTCCATTTCAGTGGCATCGTCGTATTCACGAATGCATCCAACTTTCGGTCTGGTGAGATCGCAAGCATCCAGGCGATTTTTTCCATTGAAAAATTTCGGTTTGTGTTCCTTTGACATAATCGCCAAAAGAATGTCTTGGTGCTCTTCGATTGGAAATAGAGATCGATTCCGAAGGAAAATCGGTCCAAATTCAATGATACTCATTGATGCAAAGCGAATGTCATAAAATAATTTACCAAGATGCTTCTCAACCAAGGTTTTTGTCACCGTTTTTTCATTGCTAACGGCTCGCACCCATTCCATACACGCTTTGAACACCACCGTTTCAGAGCATGATAACATTTTTAAATTTACAATACGTCTCAGTACCTCTAGGTGACAGTCCAAAAAAAAAGATGATTTGAATGTAGCTTCCGAGTCAATGGCAATGGTCATTTCACAAATTCGCTGCAATTTCGTTAGGCCGTAGAGAATGGCAAGCTCGTACACGAAACACACATTTTCTGTTGTCATATTGTACTCGAGGAATCGAGCACATGCCGAGACACATCCGGACATTTCGTATCTTTTTCCCAAATCGATAACAACTTCGATGTTGGCCATTGTTAATTTAACTTCATCGAAGTAGAAGAACCGAAGGAATTCCTGGAATGAATCGACGCTAGCATCATCAATTTGTACAGAATCTGTCTCTTTCCAGCGACCGTCGAACATAACACGGAATACATCACTCGATGCAATCAGGAGGTTTTTATGTGCTGGCAACTTGTCGAAACCACCATCCTGTGATTTAAACACAAAATTCACGTCCGATGTGTATTCATCCATATACAGTCGCTTTAGAGAATGCAACAGAGTTTTGTTGCCAAATTTTCGATTCGTCATCGGATATGCCCTGCTGGTAAACAAAACGGTTTTGATTTTTACACACAATGATCTTTGGAATGTTTGCGATAGAAACTAAGCGCCAAATTTGGATCTGTTAATAATATCGACTTGTCTTGAGTAAAATCACAAACAAACTGACGATTCAAGTGTACATTTTTTAACGATCACCGTTCAACCTTTTTTGAGTTTTACTAATGACTGCAATCTCATTTGTAATTTTCAATGTCCGTTGTGTCTTACTAATGAGACCAAATGATCCAAAATGGCAACACTTTGTCATTTCCTCTTTTGACACATTCATAATGCACACCGTGTAACTTGACAGCTGCAGCTATACGACGTTCTGGTACAGACTTGACGAGGCGTCATTAGGACCGAATCCTATTCAGATGTTCAACATGAACATTGTAAGTACCCAAATGTATGGAAAACTTTGTAAAGATAAAAATAAGACAAAAGTCCCTTCAAAATGGTGAAACATCATTTGCTTAACAACTTTTTCGTAATTTAGGGACTTTCGTTGAAGATCAACGAGTCGTCGAAGACGGCCGAAGAATTTGTTCACCTATACTACAGCAGTGTTGATGCAAAACGTCATGTAAGCACTGAAATTGTTGAATATTTTTATTTTTGAGGAAATTTGAAATTTTGAAGAAATTTTGAAAAAAAAAATCCCTTTTTGCAGCAAATCTCTCGTTTGTACATGGATAATGCGACGGCTATATGGAATGGAAATGGCATCAGTGGCAATGAAAACATTCAACAATTTGTTCAACGATTACCAAACACGAAGCACATGATTGAATGCATTAATGCACAGCCAATTATCGATGAATCGATACCGAGCCAAGAAATGATATTAATTGTGGTCTCCGGAATTTATCGCTTACACAACGACATGGCTGGAAGACCCTTTCAACAAATGTTCACACTATATGCTCAAGGCGACAAATGGAAAATTGCCATCGACAATTTTCGCATCCAAGATGCGCAATGGTCAATGTAATGTCAATGGCAGTGAATTTTTGGAATTCAAAACTAAAATCAAAGCATGAAGAATAAAAATTGAATTTTTTTTCATAAAATTGTAGTTTTTTTTTAAAACCGAGAAAAACTGAAATGATCACAATGGTGGACTATAGAGGTCTCTGTGCATCGAATGTATTCTGACATTTTGAGCCAACAATTTATTTTGGATGGTGACTAGACGCAATTGTGAAGCAAACATTTCAAAATTTTCATATTAAATTAATTGATAGATAAACAAAGAAAGGCGTACCAACAATGTCTCACGTACCAATTGAGGTTGCTGAAGAGGATGCAGCTGATTTGATATTTCCTGAAGGTAAATTTGATCCTTTTTCATGAATTAGTTTTGAATAGTATCCCATTTTTTTTTGGTTAGAATTCAAAAACGCTGAAGCATTGATGATCAGCGAAGTGTTCACCCTGTTGGATAAGCGCAAGAAAGAAAATGAATCGCGTGACGAAGAATTGGACCTGTCAGAGGTTTTTTTGAAAACAATCACGTACACCGATCTCTTTCGGAAGTTCAAGAACGTTGAAACAATGGTCGCCGTTCGAAGGTAAGATGAATGTTATACAAATCGAAATATATCTTCCTGAAAGTATTGTATGATTTAAATAAATTTTGTGTCGTACACAGTCTTCTGAATCAGATGAAATTGCACAAATTCGAATTAGCTGTGTTGGGCAACCTATGTCCAGATGCACCAGAAGAAGCAAAAGCATTGATTCCAACACTTGACCGCTTCACCGATGAGGAGGTACAAGTACTCTTGGATGACATCGGCACAAAACGCAGCCTGCAATATTGAGCTGACTTTGTAGCCAAGCAGTATTGAATCAAAAATATGATTAATTTTCAAGTACTGAATGTTTTTCTTTTCATATTTCAATAAAATCTGCTATAAAATGAAAACTTGGTGATGAATTACTGAATTAGATACGCTACATTGGTGATCGATCCGAAAAAATTGACTCTAAATGAATCGAACATATTTTTTTGGAAATTGTCTTTATACCTCAGCTACCGTTGCGACCACATGTTCAATTTTGGTAGGCTGAAGGTGTAGTGTCATCGAGCTATAATGATTTTTAGTTGCTCCGAATATAAATATTTTTTGATAGAACGGTAGGATAAAAACGGTAGCAGTAGAGGTTCAGCTAGGTTTACACAAATGTCAGCACAACTTGAAAATTTGCACTTATTAAATTAGTACTGGATTGATAGTGAAGTCAATAATCAATATCTTACGGAGAATAAATTAGTCTGAAATAATTAATTTGAAAAACTTTATGGTCGAGATGTCTTTTTTTCATTTTGCGTCAAGAGAACTCCCATTAAATCGACAAACAAATAATTAAGGTTCGATTTTCTCTTTATTCGACGAATTTAAATATTTATTTCATTGAATCATGAATGAAGGCCATACAATGATTTTTGGATAGGATAGATTCATAAGATCTCCGCAAGATCCGGATCCAAGCATGCGTACGCTGCCGCATGATGCATACCAAATGATAATGATGCATGCAAATTCGTTCTTCTTATTTCGCCTACTTTGATTCGCATGCCATAGCAATACGGAATAACGAATGTATATATCATGCGGCTACGTACGCACGTTCGGATCCGGATCTTGCGGAGATCTTACGAATCTATCCTATCCAAAAATCATTGTATGATGAAGGCATAAATTAAAATCATATTGCATGAGTATTTAACATTCAAAATGTATAGCTCTTTAAAAACCAATCGTAATCATCATTCTTGGTTGTCATTTCCAAATGTCACTTCAATTTTGTGGAGGATGAGATCGATGCGAAAGCCACACGGTTTGCATGGTGAACACCATTTGTCGACCTTCCAATTCGGTATTTCTCGAGAGAGTTCGTCAGCCAGTGCATTGCGCCTTTCAACATTCCCATACGGAAATCGAATGTTTAGCTTACGTAACGTCTTGCATTTCACGATGCATTCTTTCAAAATATCCATATTGATAGCTCTATCATATTCCGTAATGATGATTTCTTCCAAATGTTCAAGTTTGTTAGCAAATTGTTGTAATTCAACGTCGATATCACCATACAGCCGGCCAAGATTAAAATCCAGTCCAACCAGTGTTTTTGCGTCGACTACAAAGTTCATGACGGCCACTTTGGACTCGATGTCTCCATAAATTTCCAGGGTTTCAACAGCGGGGAATGACAACGGGATGCTTTCGACTGGTTTCGTTTCATGCAGACGAATAACGACATATCGAACATGCTGAAAATGAATGACATCGATTGCATTGGACATGTCCAGGTCGTATAGTTCTATATGTTCTAATCGTGGCATATTCTTATTGGCAACGTCCAAAAAATGCATCACATTTTCCTTTACACTGCCATAATGGTGGAGTAAATTTTCTAACTGTGGATTTGAATACATAAAATGTTGACATTTGAGGCTGAAAAGAAGCAATATTTTGAATGGTGGACAGATTTTTTGATAAAATAAGCGTGTTTCTCACCCGTTAAGTCGTTTGGCCGCCGCAATGATTGTCTGTGATACGATTGAACTGTTGTGAAAGTGTTGATGGTCACCGAATCCACGTTGGTCAACAATCAATTGACAGACATTTGGAAAGAGGCTGGTGATATCAGCGATGTTCGAGGTGATCAAACAATTTTCAAGCCAAAGACTTTCACACTTTTGAAATTGTTTTCGAAGCTTAAAAAATGCATCGCCATTGCTTTGCTCTAACGTTAAATGCAACAGTGCACTGCATTTATCCATTATCAATCGTTCGATGGCTCTCCAGCGTCGAGCATCGGTCGTTTTCTCTTTTATTGAATAGTTTATCTCAATGCGCGTCAACATATGTCCAATTTTGCGAATAAATTGTACTGCGTCATTGCAATGACATGCATCAAGTGGTATGACACGAAAATCAACCGCATTGTCATCACGAATCTTTACAGCCACTTTCAAGTCTACTGGAACTTTTTTGATGGGTACTTCTTGCA
Organism: Contarinia nasturtii; assembly: GCF_009176525.2. Taxonomy (NCBI): domain Eukaryota; kingdom Metazoa; phylum Arthropoda; class Insecta; order Diptera; family Cecidomyiidae; genus Contarinia; species Contarinia nasturtii. The sequence continues at coordinate 89,287 of NW_022198772.1, forward strand.
TACTCAAACACACTGTCATGTCACCATATTTTTGGCCGTACACTTTGGCAGCTATCCGACCCATTCGGTTGTTTAAATTTATATCAATCAGATTTAGCAATTGATTGATTGTCATGAGTTCCATCTCGCTCACATCGATTGTCTTTGGTCGTTTAGCATTTGACATTATTGTTTGGATGTTCCTAAATGGATTGCACAGAATTTATAGAAAAGTTTTTTTTTTTTTGAAATAATATTGCGCACGGAATGACTTACAGTATTTTTTGTATGAATATGTTTTCTTGGTCGGTATCAACCGTGTGTATAATGAAAAACAAATGCTATGTTTATGTTCAGCGTATGACAGCCGACTCACCAATACATATTACTTTATGTTGTTTACATTGGTATTTCATACTTTTGACAGTGTTATTTACACTTAAAATGTTTTTGAAAAATATCGCTGTTTAAGGCGATACTTTACACAACGTTTTTTCATTTTATTTTTTCTAGTTATTTCCCTTATTTTCTTTGAATGAGAAAATGCAAAAAACGAACATTTTAATTCGAAATATGAATCATTTAGCAGTTGTGTGAACGAGAACTAATTCGGATCAGTTTCATATGTCACGGAATACGCGGTGAACTTAACATCAAAAGCAACAACAAGTGTGTAATTCATCATTCACTATCAGAGCAGCTATCGGCAGCTACTTTCGCAAAACTTTACTTATTAAGAACCAAAAATTACGGTAAAATTACATTTCATTTTTTTTATTGGATTTCATTCAGTTATTCTTAATATCGAATCTTTATATCGAATTTGGATTTTATCTTTCGCCAGTGTTTAGTTATCATTATGCGTCGCATTCGAAGAAGAAGAGGCAAGATTACGGCAAGGATGAGTACATGCGGAAAAGCCCCATCATCATTGAAACGACCCAAATTGGACAATGGTAGTACGATTTTCAAAGTTGTGCCAAACAAACGAAATCATACCGCATCTATTTTGGAGCTCAATGACCATTGCTTCGATCATATATTCGATTGGCTATCTGTGAAAGATCTAAATTCATTTAGTAAAACATGTACACGACTACAACAAATTGGCGGGCAATATTTTCAACGCAATTATCGTGATTTGATTCATTTTGATCATGAAACACCTTGTTTAAACAATGTCAAATATATTGATAGTTTCGCTGGTTTTTATCAAAATATTGTCATCGCAAAAGGTGATGAGTATAAAGTATATGAATACATCAACTCACACCACAATCAATCGATTAAACGGATTAAATTCACAAACTATACTCTAACAACACACAAAATCAATAACATCAGACACATTCTGGATGATGTAGAAGTACTACAATTATATCGTTGCATCATTGCAGATGAATTATATGAATGCATTCTGGGACAGTGTGTTAATTTGAAAAATTTGAGCATTGATAACGGAGCATTCGAACTATTTCCAGAAAATGACAAATGGCTGCAAAAAAAGTATCCAACACTCGAACACTTTGAATTGATTGAGTTGACACACATCGAATCACAATGGGAACCGAAAATGGACCAAGTGTTAAAGTTTCTTGAGCTTAATCCAAATATACGAAGCCTCAGTGTTACTTCTAGAAATCTGATGAAATTTGTCGATCTGGTGAAGGAAACAAACATACGACTCGATGAACTTACAGTCACTCTCTCATCGCAGAAATCAGGTCAACACGGAATAATAAAACCTTATGTTAAACAGACAGAACTTATAAGTCTTCTAAACGGATTGTATGAACTCGGCTTTTACAAAAGATTAAATTTATTGAATGTACCCCGATTGGACAAAGAAATTGTTGCGGTGAATGGATTTAAAAGTGTCTATCCTAGAATATTAGATAATTATGTAAATCTGGACAATGTTAAGGAACTTTGGCTTAAATGCTATTTTATGAATGAAATTAACAAAACCCTCGATCTTGTCGCAGCAAAATTGGTGAATCTTGAACGGGTCTGGTTGAGTAAATCATTAACAGCTGCAGATGAAATTGCGATATTTGTAAAATATGCACCAAAATTGAAGGAGATTTATGTGGGTAAAATGTATGGTAAAAAGCTAGACCTGACAACATTTAATAAGGAACGTGAAAAACTACGAGGTGCCAGAAAAGTCACTATTTACGTCGATGAAAAAACTTTCTTAGAAACAAAATGGAATAACAAATCAATAGATCTCAGCTTGGTCACATTGAAACGCAAAGAATTGTATCAATTCAAATATTTGTATCCATTTGACAACGTATAATATCGATTGTCATGATTCTAAATCGATTTATAGAGATAATTTATTCATTCAACCCAATTTTATGATTTTATTCAAAACATTACACAACAATTTTGATTTTATTATGAGAAAACGAAATGGAACTTTGTAAAATTCATGGATATGAAAATAAAGTGCCTGGTGCAAGATATCAAAGTAAACGGATGATCAATATTCTTTATTTGGAATTTTCAGACTATTTTTGGCATATTTTTTTACATACATTTTGTTTGATGAGGATGTCTTTTGACACAGTTACTTTTGACTTGAAAAAAGCACAAAAATTGATACGATCATATGAGAAGAGCACCAAAGGTAAAATTGTTCTGTCTAGTGTTTTCTTGGTCGGTGTCAACAGTGTGTATAATGAAAAACGTTTATGTTCAGCGTATAACAACATATTACTTTATGTTGTTTACATTGGTATTTCATACTTTTGACAGTGTTATTTACACTTAAAACGTTTTTGGAAAATATCGCTGTGTTTCGATACTTTAAGCAACGTTTTTTCATTTTATTTTTTCTAGTTATTTGACTTATCTTCTTTGAATGAGAAAATGCAAAAAATGAACATTTTAATTCAAAATATGTATCATTTAGCAGTTGTGTAAACGAAGACTAATTCGGATCAGTTTCATATGTCACGGAATACGCGGTAAACTTCACAGTGTGTCATCATTCACTATCAGAGCAGTTATCGGCAGCTACTTTTGCAAAACTTTACTTATCGAGAATCACACATTACGGTAAAATTACATTTCATTTTTTTTTTATTGGATTTTATTCAGTTATTCTTAATACCAATTGGTGACTTTATATCGAATTTGGATTTTATCTTTCGCCAGTGTTCAATTATCATCATGCGTCGCATTCGAAGAGGTACAGGAGGCATGACACCGAGAAGATTACAACCTCGGGCCATCATGGAAGTAAGAGATGTGGCCGGAATAAACACATCAGCAGACAAACGATTGGCACCAGAAAAACCGGTTACCCAACGAAAACGACGTAAATTGGACAATGATGGCACGATTTTCAAAGTTGTGCGAAACAAACGAAATCATACCGCATCTATTTTGAAGCTCAATGACCATTGCTTCGATCAAATATTCGATTGGCTATCTGTGAAAGATCTAAATTCATTTAGTAAAACATGTACACGACTACAACAAATTGGCAGGCAATATTTTCAACGCAATTATCGTGATTTGATTCATTTTGATCGTAAAACACCTTGTTTGAACAATGTCAAATATATTGATAGTTTCGCTGGTTTTTATCAAAATATTGTCATCGCAAAAGGTGATGAGTATAAAGTATATGAATACATCAACTCACACCGCAATCAATCGATTAAACGGATTAAATTCACAAACTATACTCTAACAACACACAAAATCAATAACATCAGACACATTTTGGATGGTGTAGAAGTACTACAATTATACCGTTGCACCATTGCAGATGAATTATATGAATGCATTCTGGGACATTGTGTTAATTTGAAAAATTTGAGCATTGATAACGGAGCATTCGAACTATTTCCAGAAAATGACAAATGGCTGCAAAAAAAGTATCCAACACTCGAACACTTTGAATTGATTGAGTTGACACACATCGAATCACAATGGGAACCGAAAATGGACCAAATGTTAAAGTTTCTTGAGCTTAATCCAAATATACGAAGCCTCAGTGTTACTTCTAGAAATCTGATGAAATTTGTCGATCTGGTGAAGGAAACAAACATACGACTCGATGAACTTACCGTCACTCTCTCATCTCAATCAGGTCAATACCGAATAATACCTTATGTTAAACAGACGGACCTCATAAGTCTTGTAAACGGATTGTATGAACTCGGTTTTTACAAACGATTAAATTTATTGAATGTACCCCGATTGGACAAAGAAATTGTTGCGGTGAATGGATTTAAAAGTGTCTATCCTAGAATATTAGATAATAATGTAAATCTGGACAATGTTAAGGAACTTTGGCTTAAATGCTATTTTATGAATGAAATTAACAAAACCCTCGATCTTGTCGCAGCAAAATTGGTGAATCTTGAAAGGGTCTGGTTGAGTAGATTGTTAACTGCTGCAGATGAAATTGCGATATTTGTAAAATATGCACCAAAATTGAAGGAGATTTATGTGGATAAAATTTATGGTAAAAAACTAGACCTGACAACATTGAATAAGGAACGTGAAAAACTACGAGGTGCCAGAAAGGTTACTATTTACGTCGATGAAAAAACTTTCTTAGAAACAAAATGGAATAACAAATCAATAGATCTCAGCTTGGTCACATTGAAACGCAAAGAATCGTATCAATTCAAATATTTGTATCCATTTGACAACGTATAATATCGAATGTCATGATTCTAAATCGATTTATAGAGATAATTTATTCATTCAACCCAATTTTATGATGTTATTCAAAACATTACACAACAATTTTGATTTTATTATGAGAAAACGAAATGGAATTTTGTAAAATTCATGGATATGAAAATAAAGTGCTAAGTGCAAGATATCAAAGAAAACGGATGATTGATATTATTTATTTGGAATTTTCAGACTATTTTGGACATACTTTTTTTTACATACATTTTGTTTGGTATGGATGTCTTTTGACACAGTTACTTTTGACTTGAGAAAAGCACCAAAATTGATACGATCAAATGAGAGAAGCACTATGATTATCCTCTGACACTATAGGGGCTAAACAAATCTTTATTGATGGGAGCTTTTGAGCAAAAATCTTCCCTGCCAAATAATTTTGAACCGAATGGAATCAAAAAACTAGTTCAACTTTTTACAATCGACTCTTTGCGGGACGCTCTCCGTATTTTTGACCACCGCTAAAATCTCAGGCACCTATTGATTGAAAGACATCTAGTGGACAAAATCAAGCTAATGAACAATTCGTCAAGCAATATTATATTTATTTTATCAATTCAGTGTTTACAATAATGAAATGTATATGATTTGACACAATACTATTTTTGTAATAATAAAAATGTAAAATAATTGTTTTTTTTTTTGTAAATCGAAAATCGCCGTAATCATTCCCCTTGAATGATTTTTTCGATAAATTGTTTGAATGCATCAGTGTCATCATGCTGTGTTCCGCTTAAATTGCGTTTGTTCAAAATGAGACCGTTGCCAAAAACGACATTTGTTTTCCAGTACAATTGTTGCATGGTTTCGGTAAACATCGCTCCAATATCGTTACCAATGTCATGTTCGTTGACGCTGTGTGCTGTCAACTCGTATCGATCAAATGTTTCAAAATTACATACCGTACAATTCAACGGTGTTGGATGCAATTTCAAATGGGTAAACAATTCTGTTTCTTCGACTATTGCTTGGCAACAACCAGCCATAACATGCATACCATGGTTGTCATAGAATTTTTCATAGGTCTGTTTGAGTGTTGGATGTTGGATTTAATGATGCATTTTTAAATCGTCCTTTGTTTCAAATACCAAACGACAGTGTCCGCACATCCGTTTCTTTTGTCCCTTCATTTCGACCATTTCCTTCAATCGTGCCTCGTCCAATGCCACCGGACAAAATGGCTCGGCCTCATCCAGTGCCGCCACCTTATGTTGTTGTTGAAAATGTGCGTCCAATTCACCGCTGTACTGACATAAGCCGCATTTATTTGCGCCGAAAACATCAACAACGATCAACGTTTGTTCGGGGTGTGTTTGGCATTGATGCAATTTCAGAGCGTGATAGGTGCCCATCACGCCGCAATAGTGGCACTTGATGTTTTCAGCGGTGATAAATCGAAACGGTTGCGAGTGCGTGGAAAACCAATGACTGAACACCTCTTGACAGTTGGCGTAGCCAACAAAACGGCCATCATTTTGATAACAATGGTAGCAATAGAACACGGTTCGAATGGGTTGATTATTGGTCTGGTTTTGTTCAACGTTCTTCAGAAACAATTTACCCAATTTGAAAATCAGCGAATTCTTTTGGTGCGATTTCGTAAAATGTTTTATGAGCGACACTTGGTCAGGGTGGCCCTCGTCGCAATACAAACAATCAAATGATTGACACAATGGCAGTGCATTTTGGCGATACTTTATGGTCGTCGTTGATCCAGTTGTAGTACATTTAATCAATGTATTGACCGTAAAGGTGATGCTCAACGACTGGTGGGCATTTTTGAAATGTATCATTCCATCCTCGATGGTGTAGTAAACAGCAGTACATGCGTTGCACTGGAACATCATTTGGACTTCTTCGATTGTTTCGGCCGTGGTCGAACCTTCACGGTGCCGATGATGGAATACCATCTTTTTCGAAAGATGCTCGGAAATGTTGTGCAAAATGACGTCACGCTCCGTCGAAAAGTCCGAATCGCAATATAAACACGAAAACAGGTGTTCACCATGTAATTCCAGATGATTTGTTACATCATCGAAAAATGAGTTCCCATTCGTACTGATCACCTTGCCGCAATGCAAGCAACCAAAAGACTCCTGTATTTCGGCATGATGTTTCTGGAGATGGATCCTAAAATTGGAACAAATTTAGCATGGTTTAAGAAAAAGAACGATTAATTTGAGTGTTTTACCCAAAATTATGGCACGTATCCGACTGGTGGTCACACCAACCGACCCCACATTGAAATCGAAGTGCTTCTTCAACGTATCCAATGTTCTTCGGTGTTTGTGATGTCAACGGAGTCAGATCAGGTATCAAGATAACTTCTTCGAAACCATGTTCAATTTCATCGCCAGACTTTTCATGTTCGGTCTTTGGATGTTTTTTCAAATTATTCCGGTCGATTTGAATGTAATTGCAGAGATTACACATGAACCCAAATAGTTGCCCGTCGTCGGCAATTGTGTTCAGCAGTGTATCTACTTCACCAGTGTGGTACAAAAAATGTTCGATCCAATCGGTAAATGACATTCGTCGCGGCAATTCGCAGATGAAGCACATGCCCGTAATTTGTCCGGACTTCGGCATGAATGTAAATGCTTCGGTACGGCGACGGATATTTGCAGCCATTTTCGGGGATGGCCGAGATACGTACACTTCCGATTCGGGATGAATTGCTTTGTAGTGATCGATTAGATTTGTCGCCAAATTTTTACAAAGCATACACTTGAAGCGGTGGGACGCATTGGTTAGGTAGATATCTGGATCGATGTTTTTTGGTTTGGTCCGTTCGGAGATTTCGCCGTCTTCTGTAATGAGATTTTGTTAGTTTTAAGAGATAATTGCGGTGCTTGGCACAAGTCGAGCTCTCTTTGAACTCGTTGAGTCCATATTTTTGCTTTAGCCACGGTGTATTTCTAACAAACAGGCAGCTAGCCGAGAATAAACTGTCACCAACTGATGTCGGGACATCTCATTTGAAAATGGTGTAAAAACATTTTCAATGGCTTTGAGTAGGCTGTACTGTACCCAAGCATATTCACCGAGTCCAAAAATAGTTCAAATAAAACTTACCCAATTCATTTTTGACTTCATCCGGCGCCACATTGTCTTCCTCATCATCGGTTTTTAGTTTTTTCACCTTCTTGTCATCAAATTCGTGTGGTCGCTTATTACCGGCCATTTCCTTCACATTTTCATTTGGCTGGTCATCAATTTTTGTGCTGTACACAGTTTCCACCGTCGAATCACTATAGTTAGACGTATTATGTTCGGGTGATTTTTCGTTCTTTCCGAAAAATTCCATGTTTTCACCATCTGCCCTAATATTCGTCAATGTTTCATGGCTAGCGTTCAATGAGCCATTTTTTCCATTGTCACTGTCATAATCTTCGACGATTTTCAATTCTTCCATTTCCCAATCACCGTCGTCGTTTTCTTCGTCGTCGTTTTCTTCTTCTTTGCCTATGTGAGTGATAGTCTCATCAATTCCAACTACGGATGGTGTCTTCGGCATTCCATCGAATCCAATCGGCATGTCTGGCCTTGGATCGGCCTTTGGCGAATCAACCGGTTGTTCGTCCATCTTCGTAAAAAAGTCCACCTCAACCTTTTTGCACGTTGCAACCAATCTGAAATTGAACAATTTTATAGCTGACAAATTTTCAATTGTGGATATATGTGCGATAAACATACCGATAGCTGATGTAATCGAAAAAATGCGTCATCAAATTAACATCGTGTGATTGTGTGTACGATTCAAAGGTGCGTGACATCTGGTACAGTTCGGTTTTAATGCGATCTTCATGTGTTCGGAACAATTGTTCCAGGTCATCGGTTTTGTCGTTCATCTCTGGATGAATATCTATCGAATAAAACAAACTTGATTTCATGGACAAAAATCTTTTGTATCGGATATTGCGCAGTATGTAATGTAAGGCAATTTGATAAGGACAGAACATTCTAAACTAGAGCGTATTTACCTTAACCCACTTGTCGGAAAGAATATAAAATTGCTGTATATTCCTTTATTTGGTCAATATCTTGAAACTGATGAAAGATTTTCTATTTTTTCTGCAGAAAATTAACAATTTCAAGGAATTTTTAGCCAAATTGTCTGAACACAGTTTGACAGATCAATGTTTAAACAACAAAATGTACGACGTCACTATGTATCATCTGTCTCTTTCTCTCAATCACCGACCAATTAATAAGCGTCTAATGGTATCGCTTTTGTATGTATTGATGATTGTGACATGTAACAGCGCATTGAAGGGCTTTTGGTGTATTTTCGATGTATTGGTGACGATGCTACTGCTTACGTTGCATATAAATATGTAAACTGAAGCTCACACAAATACATGATTGACACTTTTACGCAGAATTAAAGGATAAAGATTAAAGAATGACAGTCAGAGAAAAAGCGAAAGTTCTAGAAATTTGAAAATAAGCCGCGCAGCTTGAAAAATTAAAAAATAAAATTAAAATCAACCGCTGATTATGCCGAAATCATTCGGAATTATTTTCTTTCTCCTTTTTATCTCATTAAAAAATTGACGGCAGAAAATTGAGGATTTTTTTTTTCAAAACAGAAGTCAATTGATTTTAACACGATTTTTTTATGTTTTTGAATGAAATAATTTCCAACAATTCATGTCAAAAATGAGAAAGTAATTTATTTTATTATTATTTAAAAAATAAATTCGATTTAATTGAGAATCATTCATCGATGAATATTTTAGCTAGCTAATTGTTTTTCAAGATTTAGCATGAAAAAATTATTCATTCAATGATGATAGCAAAAACCTAATGAGACGTACGGTTTTGTACAGGCTAGCAACAAAACAATTTATTAACATTATAATTCCCCGGGGTCATAGTGTCAAAGCAGAGCGGCTTTGAATAGGTTCGGCGACGGTGATAATAATTGTGTGGCATCATTTGATTAGTTCATACTGAATGGCAAAAAAAATATTCGAAATAAATTAGAATAAATTCTTTATACTGATGAAATTGAGAATAAGCTTGAATGAGTAAATAAGGCATTTTATCAAGTCGCTGTGAAATATTAAAAAAAAACGAGAGTAAATTTCAATATCAACTAAAGTCGAAACAAAGACATCATACAGCATCCAAACTGTTTCCAGAAAAAATTAGGATTAATTTTGTTTATTCAAATACTTATTGTTTTATCTCCAATTCAATTGAAGTTTTTTTGTTCAATATATTTTAAAAACATTTTCAAGCAATGATGTGTTTTTTGTTCCCATGAGAAAAAATCTGTGGATGGGAAATTCCCAGTGATGTAACAAAT
>NW_022198772.1:99308-106288 GCF_009176525.2 Contarinia nasturtii
CATGAGAAAAAATCTGTGGATGGGAAATTCCCAGTGATGTAACAAATAGAATGTTACGACTTAAATTGTGATGATAAAAAAATGAAAGTATTTTTAGTAGATTTTGGCAAATCATTTTATATGATAAGAAACTGGAAGGTCAAAACATAATATGAAAAGAGGGTGGTAACACATATTTTTCGTGAAAGTTCCGATTGGAGTCTTATCATCCACAGACTGTTTTTGCAATAAAAATTATCAAAAAGTCCAAAGTCGTGTCAAAAAATGTAATTTCCATTTTAGTCATATGAATTCCCCAGACGTGTTTCCTTATCAATTTTCGAAACTATTTTTGTCACCCCACCCTAATATGCGAATCGAAAAAGTGATAAGAAAAATTCATTTATTGCGTTTTATACTAGGTTTTATATTGACCACGAATGTGGCGTAATAGGTTAGTCTGAGCTTGCACTTCATGGGGACCATAAGTATTTTAAAGCTGGTGATTAAAAAAAGTACTTGTTCGGCTTACCAAACTGATTGAACAATCGCCTTCCCAATTGTATCTTAAAGCTCTAATCGAACGCGGGTACATTTTAAATATTCTGAATTCCAAATATTAATAATACATTGTCTCCGCGTTCGATTAGAGATTTTTAATGTACAATAATTACAACGATAAAAAAGATCAATTAGCAGCTGAAATTCAATTTCTCATCTATAGATCGCATTTTGGGCTGGTCAGTGAAAATTTATTCGCAGTATTTGCACGCGAGTCGTTTTCTAGTTTGACTGGATTGAACCAATTGCTTGAACAATTTGAAATTAAAAATTGTATTCATTTCACACAATTTGGCGTCAATTTCACAGAAAAACCATGTCCGTACAAACATTGTTTAAAAAACTAAAACGATTTGTGAATAATTTGTAAATGAAAAACAATGACATATCAAAAATAGCCAGAAGCCAATTAGTGCAAAATACAATAAAATAAACAATTGTAAATTGGCCAAACAATTGGCTCGATCCAGTCCAAATATTAAGCCCCTCGTGTGTAACAGCTGAGTATTAATGTGCCATAACTAATAGCGCATTAAACAGCACCCGGTATTACTTCATACATCATGATTTTCTGCTCTGAAAACTCCGAAAAATAATTCCGTCGAAAACCTAAAAAAGCTATAAATTAAAATTGTGAAAGAGATTTTTATTTTAAGCTATGAAAGAGACAAATTTAATTCGATCAATTTCAGTTATTACAAAAAATTTAGAAAAAAATGTTTTATTGATCAAAAAATGTAATTTTTAGTGCAAAAGTATTACAACTAATTTTCAATAAATGTAAAACTATTTTTCATATTTTTCCGTTAAATGTATACGTTTTTCATATAGTCGTCATATTTTTTTTAATTTTAATTGAATAATTTTTTTTTTTGCATTATATGGGAAATCACTTGAAAAATAATTGAATAAATGAAAAAATTAAATTTTTTTTTTAAATAATTTTCAAAAATTTTGAGAAAATAATTTAAATAATTCCATAGATTTCAATATTTTTTTTAAATTTTTTTTTTAAATAATTTTCAATTATTTTCAAGCGATATATCCCTTGCAATTTTTTTATATTCAGAAGTAAGTTTGAATTTTAACTTTTGAGTGTCATTCGTTATCAATAAATTCGTACAAAAAAAAATTTAAATCCCAATTCGTCATATCTAATTACTTATAACTCCAATCGTGTGTCTCGATTTCGTCGAAAAAATCTTTACTGTCATCAACTTCAGTGCCAAAAAAATTGTACTTGTTCAAAATAAGTCCATTACCTAGTACCACCATTGTTTCCCAATAAAAGGTTTTCAAATGTTCAATCGACGAAATACCATGATATTTAAGATGATCGAATAGATGTTCTGGATTGATTTTGATTTTACAGCAGCCACAAATCATGTGTATGCTTCCGTTGTCATAAATTTTCTCATATTTTGCTTTGATTGATTGATGTTTATGATCATGATGTTCATAAAATTTGTCTTTTGTCTCGAACACCTCGGTGCAATGTTTGCATTTGCGTTTTTTGTGCCCCTTAACATTAACCAGTTTCTTCAATATATCTTCGGACATCGCGATCGGATTGAAAATTTTCATTTCAAGCAACGTCTGGTGATTTTGTTCAATTGAATGATGAACAAGATCATTGGCAGCATCCGAACATAGACCGCAATTCGACCGATTCAATAGATTTCGAATGGAAAACACGCTCTTTGGATGTTGTTTGGCTTGATGGATTTTCAAACCTTCAAAAGTACTCACCTCATTGCAATAATTGCAGAGTACCAGTTGCGCAACCATGAAACGGAATGGTTTCACTGGCTTTGTTTGTTCATGAACTAATTTCCAGTGACTATAAACATCATTGACGTCGCCAAAAATTGCAACACTGCAACAGTGTTGACAGTAGTACACTAAATATTGGTCAAATCTCGACCATGGTTCATCTGAATTGTCCGTCAAGTAAATGCCCCTGAATCCAATAGACAATTCTTTGAATTGGTGCCGCTCGACGTGGTGATGGACAAAATTTTCTTTGATCTTGTACGTGTCGCCACACCAATTACACACGAAATGTTGCTGTAGTTTCATGTTCCATTCCATTGATTTGGACCATTTGGTGTCATTCACCTTTTTCACCAGTTTAATCAGCGTCAAATCAAAATTGATTGAGTTGTGGAGCTTCAAATAATGATTCGATGCAGTGGACTGATTGAAAAAACGTGCCGAACATAAATTACCTAGGGTGAATCAAAGAAAATAAATAATGAAAATTAATCAACAAGGAAAAATATTCGAGGGAATGGATAGCAATTCTTCAGTAAAGAAATAGTAAAAAATAAATTACACTCGAATAAAATGTTGATCTCGTCCAAATTTTCCGTCTGTTTAACACTTCGAATCTCACGGTGGTACAAACAATCGCTGGCACTGTGTTCCATGGAAAAATGTTCAATGACATCTGCGTCGCCGACAAATTGCATATTGCACACGCCACACTGGTACAAACAACTGTCATGAAGCTCCAAATGCCTAATGATGGCCAGGAAAAAACCTTGATCGTCCGTAGCATTTCGTATAATTTCTTCTTTGCAATGGGTACATACGTATTTTTTGTCACCCGGATGCTCTTTAAAAAAGTGATCTTTGAACTCGTTTTTATTGTAGCAAATCATAATGCAATCTTCAATGCCACAGTCATAACGACAAGCGGCTGGAACAAACTTATACTTTGACACGACCTGCACTGTAAGACGACACACATTTGGAATTAATGTGACTTTTTTCACATGGTCACTGGCCCCTTGCATCGATTTTGTGTGATCGTTTTTAATATGTTCGATGACCTCATTGTTGTTGACCTTTATGTAGTCACAAATGTTGCACATGAATGCTTGCAAATTTGCATCGGAAAATGTTTCTCGAATCACATGTCCCATACAATGTTCTGGCGAGTCTTTTGATGACAGCTCCGTATGGCAACCGCTGCAATAATACTCTTTTTCACCTGTATGCTTTAATAAATGAACTTTCCAAGCGTCAAGACTCTCTTCCATTGTTTGCTCGCAAAAGAAACAAAATGCACGGATTCGACCTGAGGATAGCAATGCGGTGTCCAATATCGATGGTAGGTGGCTTCTCAGGTTTTTGGCCATTTTCGACGAGAGATGTTTGACTTTGTTTTTTGTTATTTCGGACTTTTCCGAGGGGTATTGCCGTTTTGGACTGTTCTCGGTCGACGAGTCTTCAAAACTTGGTCGTTTTGGAGCCAAAGCAACGCGATTTTGTGCACGTAGAAGAAACTGATCAATATCCATATCGGAAATTGTGGTCAGTGGCGTTGGTTCATCGGTAAGGGTTGAGCTTACTTTAGTCAGGGCTGCCTTTTCATCGACTTCATCGTCTTTGTTCAATGGTTTGGAAGCCAAATCTGTTTCGTTAACGTTCCCGTTGCTTGTCAGTAGGCTTATTTGCTCTTCCTTTATGCTTGCCATACGTTTTGCACAAGCACCTCTGCAAAGGTTCTTCACACTGTAAAACATGCAAAATCAAACAAAATATACGTGATTTTATAAAATAACAACCAGACCTAAGCTTAGAGCTGTTATTGGCACCACGACGGTGCAGGCACTTTTTTTGTAAATTTCGCTCTTTCTTGAATTCAGGTGCAGAACTTAAGTAACCAATAATAGCTCTGCCTAAAGTGGAGCTAACTGCTGAGTAACAACTATAAATAACGGTAACTGATCCAGTGGCTTGCAATGATGCCTATTTCTAACCTGTGTTTACCTCACCAGACGGACTTATTATTGCCGTAAGTCAAAGCTAATGGAATATGGTGTCCATCACAGCCATGACTACCACCGAATCATGTCATGCTATTGATGATTGCTGTTGATCTGATGTTGATTCACTAGCAACCAGTATTGTACTACTCGAAATTAATGTGTTCAGTTCGGTCAAACTGCAGAATTGCAGATGATCAGCAATTATCAATAGCCGGATACTTAACACAGAGCAAGCTCCACACCAAATGTAAAAAAACAATGCAATCACTCACCGTTTACGGAACGATTCAAAAAACAGTCTCATTTCATCATCACTGGAGGCTGATCGGCTGATAGATGTGGCATAGCTGTTGACAATTTGCCGCAAATTATTTTCAATATTCAATCGATGGTCTTCATAAATGTTGTCCAACAGTTTTTCATTACTTTTGCTCATGGTGATGACTAGAATATAACAAGAGAATGAAATTACCCAACAGAACAATAGAAAAACAAGTGTGGAAATTAACAAAGTTTATCAGTAAATCACTAAAAGTTCCATTCTAAAAAAATCCGGTCGAGATTTTTTGGTAAGGTCCAGTATATGTATAGCAAGATAATTTTTCCATCCCGACAATTATTTTCAGTGGAAAATAATTGATTTTACCTATTTTATGGTTTCACTGATAATTTTTGATACGATACGGTTAGCTCAAACGTCACGGGCACTATGAATGTGAATGACACATATATGAGTGACAGTTGAATGAGATAATACAAACAAACCACCACTACTACAGCCAATTCTACTCTAATATTTCGGCGCAAATGTTTGTATTGGTGTGCATACTTCCCTATGTTTGATGGTCTACATTAGAAGATTGACTATAGTTCTGGAAAAATCGAAAATCTTCAATGCCTTGAGGAATATTACTTGACAAAATGTGTAGAACTAATTAATTTATTTCATTTTTTTTCAACAAATTGCTTTCTTTTGGACACAAATACATACAACTTTGTGCTGCCACATGAAAAAAGTAGCAAAGTAGAAGCAAATTTATCATCACTGCTTCCTGAATTGAAGAAAAGGTTCGGAAATGGTCCGGATAGTCAGAGGAAAAATACCTTAAATAGATCCATTGATAATGCTACCTTCTGTGTATGAGAACGACGCCACTTTTCAGCATTTTTCATACCAAAAATAAAATCCATATAAAATTCTTGAATCCTTCTCTGAATTTGGTGGACTCTTTGAGGTCCCAAAAAAATTGAAGCACCAAAAACATTGTATATAACAAATAGTATAATGACTCTAAAAATGTCAGAAAAATGGAAAAAAATCATGAATAATTTTGGCAGTGTGTCAATTCAGGCAAATTGCGTGCATTTAATGACCATTAAAGTACAAAAGCATTCTTTAAAAAAATGTTATTTGCTGTCAATATAAATGTGAAGTTGTTCTTCGGATAGCACCATTCGTCCCTGGCTACTTCGTCTTTTCTTCACGAACAATCCATCGTTGCACAGTTGGTATGAATGTAGTTTCCCTTTGCTTCGAGCTTTTTTCGCCAATTGTTGAATCGGGTAGAAAAATGGTGTCAAATGATTGCCAACACAGACCTTTGAATTCTTTCCACCGGGTGGTATATAAGTCAAGTCGCACGCCCATAGTTCTTGGTCGCTGGAAAGTCTGCGTACGCGGATTTTGTCATTGAGATTCTTGAATTTGACAATGATCGTATCGCTTTTGGTGTCACTTCGTGCAATGCTGGTAATGTTGGATGGATTCACATTTGCATTGATAACTTGACACAGCTTTAGGAATATATTAATTAAATTTTCCCCATCCGTCGGTGTAATGCCTTTGATCATCAAATCTTGCATGATTTCATTCTGCTTCTTCAATTCATCGGCATAGAAATCGGAACCTTTCGGTGATGATGGCAATTCTTTGAAAATGCTCGAGTCCAAATCAAATTTTTGGGGATCGTATGCCACGCCATCTGGTGGTGTAGTAAGCACAACAGATGATTCGGAAACTGGGATGGGACGACAAGATAAAAGTTTATAATTATTTTGTCATTTTTTATAAAGAGGGAATGAAACTCACCATCAGTACCAAAAAGGTCATGCAACTTTGAGGTGTTGCCGTCGTTTGGCTTGGGCTGTTTGCTCGGCGATTCTTCTTCTTTGGAAGTTGATTCCCGCTTAGCAACTCCACTACTTGCATGCAGCAAATTCTGATCCGGATTCGATGGGAGCGTGGATGATGCTTGCAGCTCGGTCAAAAACACCCTGTACGATTCAGCAATGCTAAACATTTCAATTGAAAAAAGTTGATTGAGTCAGAATGAAAAATTAGAGAGTAACCACAATGTCTGCCTACCACTTGTTGGTTAATCGCAATAATGCAGTTTCAAAGTTTTTGTCGAATTTTACGCCAATTCTCTTAAAATAGCGCAAGGAATTCAATGTCATATGATGTAATGATGACAGATATTCTTGGAATTCTTCGATGGTCCCCATGGCTGATCCAATGTTCATGATGCAATTTTAATCGATCGACTACGACACAAAAATTTGGATTTATTTTAAGAATTCCACTAGTGTCGTTCAACTCTATATTTAAATGAGATACTCGATTTTCTTTGAATAAATGGAATTATGTTGTCGAATAAAAACCGT
>NW_022198772.1:106298-124253 GCF_009176525.2 Contarinia nasturtii
AACCGTAAGAAAATTAAATGAATATTACTTGGCAATATGTTTCACTCGTAGACAGCATGTGTTTTCTCCAGACAGCCGGAAATTGAATAAGGCTGATTGTCACAGTGTATTGGTGACGCGATGACATTTTCCTCATGACAATTGGAGAGAACTTGATCTCAATGACAACTTGGGCATTTTCATGCTTTTAAGCATACCCTTTGGAGCTTTCTTTTTCTGATTTTTGGCTGTTTTTTTAAAAAACATGTTTTACATGTTCAGAATAAGACCTTCTTTAATTTCTAATCATCGACTTTATTAGGTGATTTCATTGTAAATAAAATTGAATTCAATTGAACTCAGGTTGTTAACATTTTTTTAAAGCGAATAAATCCGAAAAATGGTCAAAATAATTTAATTTTTTTTAGCTCTATTTGAATAAAATAATATTCGGGTGTAATTTCCTTGGCTATACTTCATTTGTTC
The DNA here is from genome assembly GCF_009176525.2 of Contarinia nasturtii. Taxonomy (NCBI): domain Eukaryota; kingdom Metazoa; phylum Arthropoda; class Insecta; order Diptera; family Cecidomyiidae; genus Contarinia; species Contarinia nasturtii. The sequence goes on from NW_022198772.1 coordinate 106,764, forward strand.
TCTGGAACTACGTTTCATCATTCATATGTTTGTATCAATTGATCGATATAATTCTCAAAATCTTGTCTATCGTCCAAATCGGTGCCCAGCAAACAGTGTTTGTTGAGAACCATTCCATTGCCAAAGACGACTTTAGTTTGAAAATAGTCCATCATAATTGCGTCGCGTTCTTTTTTCACACCTCTGTCCTGCTTCTGGTGTCGTTTTGATCGGTAGTAATGCTCTTTGAAATGACTGAAATCAAAGGGTTTCATTACGGTGTCGCAACATCCGGCCATCATGTGAACGCTCTCATTGTCATAGAATTGATCAGATTGGTTGTGTGTGCTGTGCCTGTTCACATGATCCAAGAATGCCGTTTTGGTATCAAAAATTTTGTTGCATCGTGTACACTTGTGTTTTTGGTTCCCTTTGATCTTAATCAATTCCTTCAAAGCACCATTATCCATTGCAATTGGATTGAAGACGTTGCTTTTCAGCACGAGCTCATGCGCGGTCTGGAAATGTTTGACGAAATCTTTACCGGGTTCGATGGTCGACGCACAAAGACCACACTTCAATGGATCGATGAGATGAAGGATAGCAAATGAACATTGCCGGTGGTGTATGTTTTGGTGTTTCTGTAGCCCTTGAAATGTACTAATAAATTTACAGTAGTAACATTGTGCCAATTGAGCGACCAAAAACCGGAATGATTTCGAACCATTTCCATGCGTTGATCGCCAATGGTCATAAACATCATCAACATGACCATAAACCTTGCTGTTTTTAAAATCGGGTTCACAGTGTTCGCAATAGTAAAATAGATACTGATCGAATGAAACCTTAGGTACCCAAAAATTGTCGGTCACTGTTGTATCGATCAAATGAATTCGTGTGAAATTGATGGCCAATTGCTGATACCGATGATGTGTGTGATGTGAAGTCATCGCATCCTTTGTGTAAAGTACTTGTTTACAATGTCCGCACACAAAGTGCTGTTGAAGCGCGAACGATGACCCACCTTGAATTAATGAGTAGGAAATTGTTGAATCATAATTCACTTCCTTCATCAATCGAATTAATGTCAAACTGATATGGCGTGAACTATGCCCTTTAATATAGTGTTGAACGGCTTGGGTCTGGCTATCGAAACGCTTTTTGCACAAAGCACATTCGAAAATGACGCAAATTTCTTGTAATGATATCACATTTGATGAGTAACGAAAGTTGCGCCGATACATGTGAATGCCGTCATCATCATCATGTCGCGATAACTGATGCAACAACACATCAAAATCTCGCGAAAACACATTCTTACAATCACCACATTCGGTTACAATATTTCCATGCACGGAAGCATGATCGATATTACGTCCGAAAAATTCCTTGCAATGCAAACAGGTAAATCCATTAGCCTCACGATGGTCATGGTTTAAGTGCGCCTTAAATTTGTCAAACGTTTTCCATCCGATTGAACATGCGTAAATTGGACAACGATATCGTTGTGTATTCGGAACAAATTCGTAAGCCGTTTTAATGGGTTCGGTCAACGAGTTTAGGTTTGGCATCAATGTTACACGCTACAAATTCTCGTGAATCTCTTGCGGCGATTTAAAATGCTCTTGCCATAAGTGTTTGATCGCTTCAACCTTATTCAATTGCAAATGGTCGCAGACTTTGCACATGAATCCCTTCAGGCCACTTTCTTCTTGAACACAACGCTCACTTGAACTCGATGTGTTTTCACCGGTATGGTTCAACCAATGAACTTTCCATGCAGAATACTCCATTTGCAATGGTTCCTCGCAGAAGAAACAAAAAGCACGAATCATTTTCGATGACGTGGAACTTGCGCCCAAAATTGCGATCGTGTGAGATGGCCGGGTGATTTCAGTTTTTGGACGTTTCTTCATTTGGTTGTCAACTGGTTGGTCGACAAACTGTCGCTTTGTGGAATTTTTATTTCCATTTGGAGACTGATCGGATTTTGATTGCTCTTCATCGGGAACGGCCAGGTGAGATCTATCATGTTGGATCTGTTGTAAGTTGTCGCCACTGGATGGCTTCATTTTCTCGATAATTTTACCACCTTCTGATACTTGATCAGAGACTGGTGACTTGGAACCACTTGGGCCCATTGCAGCCTTTGGATCGCTGTATTCACTGGATCTCATGTGGAAATCACTTTGACCCACAGATAGCGGAAAGTCAACCAAATGTTGACTGATTGAATCGGAGTCACTTAGTGATGGCCGCTGTAATGGAGCATTGTTGATTGACTCATTTTGATTGAGGTCACCAGATTGACTGTCGTCATCAGAGTCATCCCATCGAGATGGAACTAAAGATGACCTTGCTATTTTTTCCGAACAAACATGTTGACACATCGTCTGCAACCTATGGGAATGAATGACATTTGTAGCAATTGCACGCGCTGTGCCATTGATTTTACTCACCGTTGATTCAAAAGTGCAAACAGTTCCTTTGTATAGTTTATGTTTGATGGTGACATGTCAGCATTAACTTCAAAGCACCGAACCATTTGCCATAGACGACTTTCAATGGAATTTTTGTGAGCATCGAAAATCTCATCCATTTTCTTACCCCAATTTGCACTCATTTTGATTTGCTGGCAACTGGAACAAAATGGACAAAGAGAAAGAAAATTTTGTATTAGACATTGGGTCTGCATGGACGGCGATAATGAGTTTTTCATTGGCAGTCAAAAATACACCAAAGCAACACTCACACAACTTATTTCAGAACTACTTTTCCAAAAATTCAATTGCTCGGATAACCTATGTTTTTCAGTACAAGCGCAAGACTGTGTAAACAATAACAAAACATGAATTTGACATATCAAATATGCATCGCGCACACTCGGCCAAATCAATTTGGTGCCGATACACACAGATTGATGCGCGCGGAATGAAAGAGTGAAAAAGACGGAACATTTCGAACAGCGACTACATAAGGTGATGTTGTGAGCATGCAAGAGTATTGACACTTGTCAGTGCACCTTTGTATTCGCCGGTGTTCGCATTTCAATATACCACTTTTGATAGTGTGTGTCAATTGAAAAGTAAAGCAGTTCAGTTGATAGCATAGAGTTGTATATGCCGTCGTTTGGCAATGCTGCTTTCGTTTATGTTTGACGTGAAGAGATCCATTTGTGGAGAGTTTGTACTTTGTCGACTGTTGAACGAAGCAAAAGTTCCGGTTCACAGCTTGTTGAATTGCTGAACACCGCACATCGAACGCACATCAAACATGGAAATGAAGGTATGTTCAGAACATTGTTTTTTCTATTTAACTGAGATTTTTTCCGTGAATAGCTATTTTTACCTATCTCACCGAACTGACTATTTTTTCGGAAAAAAAGCGACTTTCCACCGGAACGTGAGTGTTTTTTTCATAGAAATCATCATTTTTCTGTGCCAATTTGTTGTGACCCAATTGAGATACAGTAAGAGTGTGCACGTTACAGTTTTTTTTCACCATTGTGCTGTTTCTGTCCACAGATTTAGGATCGGCAGCTATTTCTAAAAATTTATCAAGGATCAGTTACCACAGCGATTCCATCAACATCGCGTGAAAAAAACTGGATAAAATCGGCGATTTAATCGGAATTTCGGACGAAGTAGCCGTTATAATGACTTGTACAATTGATGTTCATCATATTTTTGAGGTTAGATCATCATTTTCATTTATGCAAGGTGAGTCGTAGAATTCTCTCTTTTCTTCTTTTTTTTGAAATATTGTTGACATGATTTCATGCAGTGTGATCTCTTTTGGTAGATTTTTTTCTGTAAAAATGATTTTTGTGTAAAATAGGAGAATTTTCCATTGGATTTCTTGGCACGGGAATTTTTATGAATTCATCACACTTAAATGTATGATATAGAATTTACGATAACGGATTTTATGCCGTCTACCATAGCGCAAAAAAGTAGTTAAAATATTTTCGGTACAATTTTAATTAGACATCTTATAAAACTGTGATTTTACTTGATTTGGACATTTCAACGGAACTTTATGCGGGGATGGAGAAGAGGGAGTTTTTTGTGATAAATTGATTTATTTGAGTATGTATATGAAAAAATATTGAAATATATCAATTTATCTTAAACGATTCTCCGACGTTTGGGCGACCACGGGCGGCTTTTGAATTTTTGGGACTTTTGTCATAATCTAAATAAAATTTCAATTTATTATATTACTTTTCTTCTGAAATATTATTTTATTTATATTCGTATACCGAATTTTTTTCTTAATTTCAGGAATTTTTGTACAAACAATTGATAAATAAAATCCATCGTGTGTTGGGTTGATTTTGCGGCGACTTGTCTTAACTATTCCACTTTGATTATGGGCTGATACCAAGGATAATGGCACATCGAGCAAAAGTAAATAAAGCGGTAGCAGTATGTCAGTTGGGGTGTTATTTAATTGAAAAATTTCACAGTAGCATTAGGAAAATTATGGCTGAGAATATAAATGGGTATAGTCTAATTTATATGTGTTGTGTCTTAATGTCTCAGCTTACCGCTGAGAGATAGTCGAGTAGTTTCTTCGATAAAGTTTTAAGTTTTGACAAGACACCAAAGCAAGACACTCTTCCTTGCACCAAAGACACTCTCTAATCAGTAAGTTTTCTAAGTTAAGTAAGTTATCTATCTCAAATCAGTAAGTTTCTAAAGACTGTCTTTGAGAGACATAAGATCAAAAGTGTAGATTTGACGTTCCCAAGGGCTGTATCTCCGATTTTTATTCTCAATATGATTTAAAAATATTTAAATACTAACAAATATTTTCTTCGACTTTGATACAGGTGAAATTTGCGAAATGGGCAAAAAGGGGTCCAACTATGTGGAAGAGTGCTGAATCATTCAGCCTGAATGGTCAACTTTAGAGAAGATAAATAAGTCAAAAATCAGATTGCATGAGTTATTATGAAGATAACGAATAATTTTTGTAAAAAATATCTTTAAATTTATATGAAAAAATTATAAATGAAAAATGCAAATAAAATTGACTTGTTTAAGAAATGTTTTCCCTTTTTTATTCACAGAATTTTTCTCCGATGATTTATCTACTGCTGAAATATTACATATTCTCTTTCACTCTCAAAAAAACAAAAGATGAGATCCATTTAGATGAGAAATGTTAAGTTTCTAAAAATATGACAACGACCGTCCCAATGACAATTTTAGATTTCAATCTATTTCGATTTGAGCAGAGGCTGATTGATCTACCTATATTTCGAGAATTATATTTCGTATTGCTTTCTCTTTATTGAGCACGATATTTTATGTGATTTATGATTTTGATGTTTACCCATCATCACATCACAGTCGGCTATTTTGAGACGTTGGTCGTCTAAGTGAAAAATCGTCTTATTTTCTTCGAAAAATTATCATGTTGATAGTCGAAAACGTACCAAATTAACCGGTTGTGATAATTTGAAAGAATACCAGCCAATATTTTTACATAAATATTTTTATTTTTTCAATAATAAGGTATCATGGTTATTGGTTAGTGAAGGGTCATTTATGTCCGTTGCTTACTTTCAATTAAGAAACCAATAGAACCTCAATATCCCAGTGCCAACAATCATCTTGCACTCTGTCATAAATACGATGTCCATCAAATTGATCGGACTTAATATTCAGATTTCCCAATCACAAATTCCAAAGTTCAATGGACATACAATGTTGGAAAAACAACAGAATGTCTATTCAGGATATCTTTGAGTCCTTTTGAGTTGTAGAAGTCTTTTATATCAAAGAAACAGAGGCATTAAAAGAATTTTGCGGCAAAGCTATGCTGGCCAATAATGAGGTGTCAGCGACAGTACTGTTAAATACTGAAATAAATGAGATTGTATTTTCTATTTTATACCTTTTGCTTTGAATATTCTTATCAAACTAAATTCTGAACATGAAATAATGTTGAATTGCTCCCAATTTGCATATTTATATTTTTGATACCCCTTTGATTGGAACACTAAGAAAAAATTGTGAAAAATTCAACGCATTGGTACACATTCAAAAGTGACGCGTACTCAATTCAGTCGTACTCTCCACACCGTCGGTGCATTGAATGTAGAATGCTGTCAAGTTCATCGTTTGACGTTTACGTGAGAAGACAGTATTTCTGTGTATTTTTGTGCATCGACCACAACCAATTGTGTACGCTCTGTGAATGTTTTCATATTTTCTGTGTCATTTGCCTGAAAAATCCATCGAATTGTAATTGAAATTGAAGAGGATAGTTTGTGTTTCATCGCATAATAGTCATTCGTCGAAATTCGGAATAAATATCAACGAAATACAAAGTGCAAACTGTGTACTGCCGTGTGCAATTGATCCGCCAGATAGACAGACAGAAAGCAAGAAAAAGGGACGACAGATTTGTGTAATTGGGTAAGCAATTGATTTGCAATGGAATGTGTAGCAATATTGTTTTTTCGCAATCGGATGCATGTGTGTGAAGCAGTATTCAAAGCAATCGCGATTCAGACTCAGCGATAAAAAAAGTGTGTTTGTTTTGTCTGGTCGGTATGTTGTTTTCATTATGTGCAAACAGCATCATCTGTTTAACACACATACATGCATACAAATGACGCTCTGGCATCATGCGTGCTATAAAGAATAGAAAAAAAGTCGGTGGCAATAGATCATTGTCTCAATTCGGTATATTTTGTGATTTGTATAGAAATTGAATTATTTCATTCCGAGTTCAATTCGATTTGGTTCAGGAATGACAATTTTGCCGCAAAATTTAATTGAATGTCGTGAATGTTTGTGTATTTTCAGGAAAAATGGGTGAACATTGGGAAAAGGTACTAGACAACTATTGGTTTAACATCTTATGTACAACGCAGACATCGCTAGGATTGGTGGAGAAAGCATTTCAATGCAGCGCAATTTCATTTGATGAGAATTTCAAGGAAATCTTTTTGCGAGCAACGAATGACTGGTGAGGAAACTTTATTCTCAAATTAAGAGTGCTTCAATTGTGTTTGTCAACGTTATTATTTGGTCACTTAACTAAAACAATTGTATTCATGATATCCACAGGGTCACTAAAGCGTACGAACTATATCTCACTAAAACAAAGTTGAAGGAGCAACTCATTGGAGTTCGTGGCGGAAATGCTCCGTCAAATCATAATTTGGACAAAGATAAGACGACCACCGATACAAGCGGTGAGATTGTGATCAACGGATCGTGTAGCTGTCATCGGCCGGAGCTTGGCACTGCTCAATCTACATACAAAATAACACATGGCAATGGACGAGGAGATGGAAGCGCTATTTGTGTGACAATCATCATATCGAATCAGCCAGCGGACGATCCAAAGACAAGCCAAGAGGTCAATGTACTCGTCAATCGCACAGAATCGGATGGGGCCATGGATGATACAGAATCAATGCCAACCACAACGAACGGAATTGACGTGAGTGAAGACAACACTGGAAATGACGCATCGAACAAAGGAACAACGAGCGATTCAATGACGACAGACGAGACTAGTCCAGTCATCGGTGAATTAACCGAAGTCAACACAGTTGATGTTCAAGAAGACGAACCGATTCACTTCGATCTGCCGAATGGTATGACCATTGACGAACGCATCGATTTGATTTCTGAAAATACCGTGGAACCATCAGAAAACATCGACAGTGAAATGGATGGAAACGAAGCCCAGGAAGTGACAACGAATGAACCAGCGACTGAGCCTATTACAGCAGTGGTACGTGAAGAGATAAATGAAGTCACCGATCATCAATATGAGAACAATGCCATGGATGAGCCACAGTTATTGCCAAGTGATACGACAGAAAGTGACCAGAACGAAGAAAATATTGGAAATGGCAAAATCAGCGATGGAACAACGAATGAAATGATCGGAACAAATGAAGCAGGTCGAGATATAAGTGAATTAGATCAAGTCAACGAAATTGATGCTCTAGAAGCCGAAGCCATTCACATTGATATAGAGAACGGTACTATTGTTGACGATTTGACTCATGAAACTGCCGCAGCATCTCTGGAAAACATTGGCAATCAAATCAACCAAAATACCGCACAAAAAAAGACAACGAATCAACGTCGAAAGAGAAAAATTGCAGACGCATCGACATCGAATGGCAATTCAAAGAAGAAACGGAAGATTGCAACACGTTCGACACTGAAAACCATTCGAGAATCGATTTCAGGTGAGATTTTCAATCGAAATACTTGTAGAAATGTCAGTTTATTTAATCAACATCTATGTTATTTTCACACAGAATCGCCATTGATTGATCTGACATTTGATGATGCAGAGAGGTTGCAGCAGTCAAACAACGTGGATATTCAATCGGGTGAACGGAGTGAAAGCAATTCAAATGGTGCTGAACAACAGAATGGATCGGCATCAAATGGGAAATCCAAAACAAATTGTGAGTTTTGTAATTATGTAGCTCCGAGTGCATCAAAGCTGATAAGACATAGAAGCATCCACACTAGCGAGAAACCATTTGAATGCAACATTTGTGCGAAAGGATTTACTCGAAAAGACAATCTGAAAGCGCACATGATGCGCATTCATACCGGTGAATTGCCTTTTAAATGCAACATTTGTGCGAAGAGATTTGCTGAAAAGAATACTCTAAAGAAACACATGAGAACTCACGCAAAACAGTTCCCGTTCCAGTGCTCGATTTGTCGACAAGGATTCACGGCGAAACGGACAAAGGAGACGCACGAGAAAAACTGCAATCCACGTCGATATGAATGTTACTTGTGCAAATATTCTACATTGCACAAATCAAGCTTAGTCAGTCATATGTGCATTCATACCGTAGGCAGACCATTCCGATGTTCTCATTGTTCAAAACGATTCGCCAGAAAATCTGATTTAGAATCGCACCTAAGACGGCTTAATGACAAAGCGAAAGAACAAGTTGAAAAGCTTTTCACTGCCGAAGAACGGCTGGAGAGTGAAACCAATTCAAATTGCGTTGAACAACCGAAAGAATCGACATCAGGCGTGAAATCCAAAACAAAATGTGAGTTTTGCAATTATGTGGCCAAATATCCGGCAAATCTGATTGTGCACAGACGCATACACACTGGCGAGAAACCATTTGAATGCAACATTTGTGCGAAAGGATTTATTCAAAAGCAACATCTGGAAAGGCACATGAAAACTCACGGGAATCAATTCCCATTCCATTGCTCGATTTGTCGACAAGGATTCACGGTGCAACGGACAAAGATTGCGCACGAGAAAAACTGCAGTCGACAACTATTTGAATGTTACTTGTGCAAATATGACACCGTACGTAAAGGGAGTTTAGTCTATCATATGCGTAAGCATACCGTATCATTCCGATGCTCTCATTGTGCCAGACTATTCAGCACAAAAGCTTCTTTAAAATCGCACTTAAAACGACTTAATGAATATTGTATAAATGAAGTCACAGAATAAAAAGCTTTTGACTATTGAAGAGTGTCTAGAGAAAATGTAAGTACAAATCTTGTATTTGTTTTCATTTAAAAGAGATCATATGTTCAAACCACCAGAAAAAAGATCAAAAAAATGTCACCACTGAACGGGTTCTAATTAAGACGAAATGTATTTTGTAAAGATATCGAATATAAAAGTATTTCTTTTCAAAGAGAATTATTGTGAAAAATGGTGGAATCTTTCAAAGAATAAAACGAAGCTACAAAACAAATTCATTTGTCTTTCTTATTTTATTGTCAAACACATGTGCCTAGTAAAATATCCAAGACTTCAACATAGTATTTTCTTTCAGATTGAATATTAAATCGTTTTCATTACTTATTTTGACAACCAAAACATTTTATTCCAAATTGCATTGAAACTGAGAAATAATTAAATTTGTTTTGATTCAAGACTATTGATGTTGACTTCCGTTCATAGATATTCCCCTTTTCATATACTCATTCTTTCATTTATCGCTTGGACTTTTTCGACTGTCTCTTTGATTTATCGATTTAGTGCAGCTCAATGTCTTCTAGCGATATCATGTTCTATTTCAGAAAGGCTATTATATAGGTAAGTATCAAGCGATACGAGATAAATACGAGTGAACAGTTGCAAAACAACAAGACGATAAAAATGTCACTTCAAAATTATGGTAATTTTGTTTAATTTAATTTGATAAACAGTTCGTAACAGGATGCAGAAAATTGAAAAAAAAGTCTTCCAAAGCCTTGAACTTATGCTGCAAATTCAAATTAATGTTTTTTTCTTCTCTCAAATGATTTATTTGAATCAATATTTGTGTACTGTCTTTCAGTAAAACTAGAAGCACTTGAAAATAGTAATTTTATTGAGACAAAACAAACGATAAATTACATAGTAGTGCTTAGGTTCCAATTCTATTGTAACTCATGCTTTTTTGAACGGAAAACAAAATGATTATTGAATAGTTTTATACCAGAATAAACTTAAAAATAAAATAAAAAAAATTGTGTCTTAATTTCCGATTAATTCTAAAACTCGCTTCGTACCACTGAAATTGAAAATCGACCATTAAATCTTGCGAACTACTTTAATAGCCGGAAATCCATTATCAAAATCAAGTATCACATTCCAATTTGCGCCGAGACTTTTTTTCAGATCCGCCGAGCCGTCACGCATTTTGAAACCAAAGCTCGTCAAATGGAATTTGGCCATGAATTCAAGAACTTCGTCGACTGACAAATAACCACTAAAGTTGTTGAGTTCTTTCAACAACGGTAATTCCTTTGCCACGTCCGTCATGATTCTTTCGTTTATATTTGTGAGACCCGTTCGTCCAAAGGTGACTTTTTCGATGGTTCGATGCTTTATGAAAAAGTTCGACCACTGATATTTGTCAAGCAAACCATGATGTACAAAATGCAATGTGATTTCTTTGAGATGATTGAACGTTATCAAATTATCTTCCGAAGTCATCACCCGTAGATCTTGATAGTTTCCATCGCTGATGTTCATTTTTTTCAAAGAACTGGAATTGGCGACGGTTTCAACGCTTGGGAAGATGGCACCAAAATAGTCCTGAATTTGTAGACTTTCCAACCGTGTCAGCGTTTGGCATGTGTCCCAGAAATGTTTGCTCAAAACAATTCCGTCCAAGAATAAGCTGCGCAATAGTGGATTCTGTTCTAGCCAGGCTAAAATCTTTTCTGCTGGAATGCGACCGCGGTCAATAATTTTCAAATGCTGCAAGTGTGGGAGATGCTTTACCATCGACTTTTCTTCAACAGACGAACAGCAATGCAAACTACTGATTGATGGAAACCATTTGTAATAGTCCAGTTCCAACTGGCATTTGTGAAATTCAACATATTTTACGTTGGCAAATCGATTTTTTAGCAAGCCATTTTGAATGAGAGAACCATGGATCCGGATGACAGACAGTGACTTGAAGCTGTATTTACTAGAGTAGCTTATCAATTTGGCGCAAAAGTCACTGGAATGATTTATAGTCAGAACGGTGATTAAGTGACCGAAACAACGCAACAAACGCAATGCGATTTTCTTGTCGGTGATTCTGATGACATTGTCCGTTTTTTCAACTCTCGAACCACTCTGAAAATTTTTGTCTATTATGAATTCCATTTTTCCAAATTTGCTCTTGAAAGCCATGTCGGCGGCCGGCTTCAGTTGTTTGTTGGTATGAGCGATTCTGATGAAATCGACTAGGTTCAAATGCAGAAAAATTCCCTCCAGACAATCGTTCATAACGTCGGTGAGCTTCAAACCTTCATTCATTCGTGGACGCTTTGCTCCATTGGTTTTTCCTTGGTGACGTTTCACTCTCGATTTTCTTTTTCGACCAGCCATTTTCTGTAAGAAAACACAATAAAAATCAATGAAAAATTCATCATTTGATTATGTTGGAAGAACAACAACGCTAGTAGATACAAAAAATTACAGATCTTTCAATTCAGCTTGTCGAATTTTTCAAATATTGACATGACGGAATGTTCAAAAAAAGGCTGATTATGAAATATTTAATGATTCTTAAGAAGAGATTCCGAAGAAGGTGATGCAAGAACTTTGAAAATATCCAGGAAATATTGGAAATACATCGTCCGAACAGTTGGCTACAAAAATCAAAGACTTTCTATTTTTCAAATGTATGCTCACCTTTTTCGAGTTTTTTATCCAAAAAAAATCAGCTGCGATATGTTTGCTGTTTTCTTCAACACTTGTCTGGTTTTTTTCTTTCTTCAGCGCCAATTGCAATTTGCAAATGAAATTTTCTTCTCGAAGATTTTGCCACTCAATTTTATGCGAGAGGAAATAGTGCAAGACAGTACTGGTATAGTGAGCGTCCATAAATGGCGAAATCGTGTTCAGTTGCTTCCGTTGCACAGTGACTGTGTCGATGTGAAGGTGTAAGTACGTCATTGTGCAGTGCTCACGCACACAATCGAACCAATGACACTCGAATGTCTGATGGTGTTGTCGCTATCAAAAGGGATCTGTTTGGAGCTTTTTTCACATATCTGACGTAATTATCATTTTCGAATATTGAGCGTTCTGCTATAAATTCAAATTTTATTCGCCAATTGATTTATTTTCTTTTCAATGAAATAAGCAACATTTAATTATATGACAATTTTATTAAATCAAAAGGAATGAGTTACTCATCTTTGGATAGTTTGACATTAAATGTAATTTTATTGAGTTAAAGAATGGGAAAAATTATATCTGAACAGATTTATATGTCTTTTAAAAAAAGTGTTTAAGTTGTACGTCATAATTTTAATACTTCGAAGCGCTATTTTGCAAAAAATCCGAAATTGTTGCTATGGTGTCTTGAAGCTTGGCTGTCTGTTATACAAACATTGAAAAAAATCGTCCATTACATCTTGCGATTCACTTTAACTCGCGTACTATTGATCGATGTATGCCACTCTATGCCCAGACGTCCCTTGAGCTCGTCAAATTCGAACTCGTTCTTGAGAGTGAAACCGTAGCTCATCAATTTAAATTTGGCCATGAAACGAAGTACTCGAGGAATCGACGAATAGCAAGCAAAATTGTTGAATTCTTTCAGTCCCGGCAGTTCCAATGCGATTTCATTTACAATGCTTTCGTCGATATTGACATTGCCGTTGTCTCTCAATCCCAGTGTGACCTTTTCGATCGATTGATGTTTCTTGAAAAACTTCGACCATTGGAATGTGGTCACCAAACGCACCCAACCAAAATTCAATGTGATGTCCGTCAGATGATTGAACGATATCTGTGATGTCATCACACGTAGATCATTTTCATTTCTGAACGAAATTTCCAGTTTCTTCGGTGCATTCAACTTGGCCGCTGTGTCAACCGGTGTCGGGAATAGATCATCGAAGTAATCATGAATGCTCAGGCACTCCAGTCGCGAAAGGAGTTGGCACGTGCTCCAGAATTGTTCGGATACTTTGACTCCAGCCAAAAGTAAGGTACGTAATTGTGGGTTTTGATGTATGCAACGTAAAACCTGTTCGGCTGGAATGTGACGGTAGTCACTAAATTCCAAGTACTCCAAATGTGGTAGATTTTTTACAATGAACAGTTTATTGGCAAGCGAACACTCGATCAAATCCAAGCGGCGAATTGCCGGAAACCATTTGTTGAGATCCATATCCAAAGACAGTCCGCACACAAAAAATTCCACCTCTTTAACCTTGGCGAATGGCTTAATGAGCAAGTCATTTTTGATGAAAGATCGATAGATCCGGATGACAGACAGTGAATTGAAGCTGTATTCACTTGAGTAGCTGATCAATTTTGGACAAAAGTCACGAGAGTGCTTTATGGTCAGTTTGGTGATTAGGTGGCCGAAACAACGCAGTAATTGCAATGATGTTTTTATGTCGGTGATTCTGATGGTTGAGCTCTTTGTATCGAAAAATCGAGCTCGTTTGTCGAGTATGATTTCCATCTTGCCAAATTTTCGCTTGAATGCCATGTCGGCGGCTGACTTCAGTTGTTTGCTGGTATGGGCTATGCTGACGAAATCGACTGGATCCAAGTACCGGAAAATTTGCTCCAGAAAGTCGTCGATGAGATTCGTCAGATTCAATCCATCAATGGTAGTATCATCATCAACATCAATTCGTGGTTGCTTTGGCTCTGACTCGGGTGTGTTGGGTGTAGCTTGACGTTTTATGCCAACACTTCCTTGTGGATCACCCATTTTCTATAAGAAGCAAAGAAATTCAAAAAGTTTTTTAAATGTTCACTTCATAATATGTCAAAATTAAGCTCTATGATATATTTTGCTTGGTTGGGCTTAAGAAAAAACTTCAACGTAACAAGCAGCAGGACGAAATTGTGAAAAAACTAAAAATATATACTCACTGTAGTCAGTTTTATGGAATATCTTTGAAAAACTCACATAAATCTCTACAAATTGATTGATTTGTTGTATTGGCCTTGGAGATACTTGTTAAAACTAAATTTTTATGTAAAACTTATAACGATTTAACGAGGCGAAGATTTTTCACCGAAAAATATATTTGCTTTGCACAGTCGAAGATAGCGGAGACGAATGACAATGTATACAATGATTTGTGCGTTTTGTGTCGATGTGGTCGTGCGACTACTGAGTTGGACACACAAACAAACTGAAGCAATGACAGATTCGAATATCGAATTCGCATATAGTGTTGTCCTTCAAACAAACGTGTATAATCGAATACAACAGAAGCTCTTCTATGAAAATGATTAAGTGTCGAAACAAATGAATTTTTCCAATATTTTGTTCAATTACATGTGCTAGAAAAATGCTTGACTTCAATGGCATTTTCTCAAATTGATTTAATACGGTACGTTTATCTTTATTGCTTTTTCGGGCCGAAAAATCCAATTCAACTAGAAAAATTGCCATGCAATAATGTTGAATTTTCATCGCTTTGAACTAAATTGTAACATAACCCAATAGTTTTATTAATGCCATTCCATCGAGACATTTACAGGATGCGTGTTTTTGAAATCGCCAACGAAACATTCAAGTTAAGTGCCAAATAACAATGAGATTACGCTGTTTTATTAACACTCAAATTCAATCAGAATCACATTGCACTGAAAGACTAAGAAATGACCAAAATCTCTTTTTGAGTATAAAGAAAATTATGCTGAATCAAAATTAAGTACAGGTATGACTTTTATAAACCGTGCAGACTACAGAGTATACTGCAATGTATTTGGTTTTTATAAGAAGATAAAAAACAACAAAATTTTTTATCTGCAATTTCATATTTTTAATCAAAATTACTCATACAACGCACTATGTTTTTTAATTTCAATTGTAAATCGCATATCTTACTTTCTAATCAAACTCGGAAAGCAGAAGGCTTATGAATTAAAATATAGAAAATATGTTTTTATATATGCTGGTATTCTTATCACATTATCGTTGTTATGTCGTCATCAAAAGAATATGAGAAGAAGTTGTCCTACAGTCCAAACGAAACAAACCAAAATTTCCTCTTTAAATAAAAATGGAAGATACCTAGGGGAATTTATCTGTTCGCGAATATATATTATTTGATGGTACATATACTATGCATATTTTACAAATAATGCATTGAATGTACGTATCTTGCGAATATTTTTCGAATATTCGCAGTGAATATACGCAAAATATACGCAATATTCACAGTGTTTTGATTGAGATAAAAACCCCTAGGAAGATACAAAAAAAGGCTTGGATTAAATGACCTTGTTCAATATTACGATTTTTAGATCTTCTCACCATGCTTTACATGACTCTTCTTTTTGGTCCTGTTCGGAATATTGATAAAAAAATACATTTTGATTAAAATCATTTCATTTTAAACCCATGAGAGTGTTTTAAATTTTAATCTCTTACCGGAGATCATCATAACCAGGAAAGCCTCTAGGACCTACACGCACACAAAGAGTACAGATCAATGACATTCATTAAAATTTAATGTTTTGCTTCAAGCTCATAAAATTTAGTTTCAGAATTTTTTATTTAACAATTTTAATTGGCATGAACAGCAATGCGGTTGAAGTATCTTAAAATTTATAATCATTTACCTTTTTCTCCCTGTAAACCTATTTTACAATGCATTTTTACTTGATTAGTTTGCTTTTTTCACATTATAGAATGTATTTTATTTTTTTTTAAAATAAAATTAAACATAAATCGGACCAACCCGAACGCATTTTGAATTGCAGGCAATTCATCTTCATGACTAATGCCTTAACCAGTCAGTTTTCAGGGATTTTGTATTATTAATTATTTCTTACCTGGAACTCCAATAAGTCTCGGAAGTCCTGGGTATCCTACATAATAAAATATATTTTAGTGAAGATGCTATTGCATTTTAAGGAAAGATCAATAATTTCAAATTCTTACCTTGTATTCCAGGTGGTCCAACTGGTAGTGTTGATTTCAGATGCTCAAATTGCTCTAATAAAAAATAATTGGTGAAATTTATGCAAAAATGACTCGATCGAAAGAATCAATTTTTAAAATAGAATTTCGGTATGTACTTTTTACGACATTTTCGCAAATTTCACGAATCTCACTCTCAGTTGATTATTCAGCCAAAACGGAGCTCATAAAAAATAAACCCCCAAACAACAGCAATCTATTCAGGATGCAAAATATATTAAAAAGCTTTGAACTTCTTTGAAAATAAAAACACTCACTTTAACATTATAAAGTATTCTTGCTTCAACTTTAATAATTGAATTTTAAAAATGCTTGTAGCCGTGGCAGAGGAACAACTCAAACTGTGATCAAATATGAAATTCTCTATATTTAAATATTTGCTGAATTCCACCAGTTTTAGATATAATTATCAAGTTTCGAAGGCTAAAATTCCAAGCCCACGCAACTTTTCGAATGGTGTGTTTATTTATTCGTTTGAACATCGTATTTTCTTATCATTTTCTATTTAAAAGCATTGTTGAAATTGAGCTAACATTTCCGTTTCATTTGCGCTTGGACTCAAAAAATTTCGATAGAATATGTATGTAATTTCAAGCGCTCGTAAAAATTTGTCATCTTTTATTTGCATTGAAATTCTCAGAGAAAACAATAACAAATGTAATCAAATGAAATATATTTTGGCATATACGATATATATTTATAGTTATTGTCTTCCATCACGAATTCTAGGAAATTTTAAATGGAGATTATTTTCTATTTTGGTTGGGATGACAGAATGTTTTTCTCACTTTGATTTACAATTAAATAAAATGATATATTTTTGCACTGGCTGGTTTCCATTCAAGTTATGAGAATACTATGAATTTTGCAAACGTTCGGAGACATTTTCATTAATTACTGATAGCCAAAAGAGTTTTTGTTTGTCGATACAAAAGGAATATTATTGTAGCAATGGACACGTCAAGTTCATAGATAACAACAATTCTTTCACACAAGAGATAAACCCCACAAATTATTTTAGAATTCCTATTAAAAAAATGAATTTGTTAGGTTTCCTTATAAAATCGCAATATTTTAAC
>NW_022198772.1:139253-145227 GCF_009176525.2 Contarinia nasturtii
TCGAATAACGTCGATTTGACGCGCATAGCGTTAATTTTTCATATGGGGAGGTACCCCTAATTTTGATTGAAATCTCTTCAAACTTACAGAATGTTATTTTTTTGTGTAAAAAATAGACTGTGCAAAGTTTCACGTCATTAAAGTAGCATACAGGCATGGCTCCAATACGAAAATTCAATTTTTTGTGATTTTTTCAAGGGAACTGTATTAAAAGTTGATGGTATCTCAAAATTAACGTCAGATTCGGTTTTCTCGTGCCAAAAAACCTCCCAATACATATTTTTGAGTGTTTAAGTCTATATTAAGTATGACTTCTGGACGAAAATTGGACTCTTTTTCATAGGTATCACTCCAGGCATGACATTTTTTTCCATCAACCAAAGTCGCTCAAAATCTAATGATTTCTATTCCTCGCGTTCAAACAAACAACCGGCAAAGCAATCTATTTGGATGACATTCCAAAATGGGAAAATGAATTATATTTGGCTTTGGTGATGAGCACAAAAGCGCACGCAAAAATTCTCTCAATCGATCCAAATGAAGCGCTTCAAATGCGGGGTCTTCATCGATTTTTCTGTGCAAAAGATTTAACCGAACACGAAAACAAAGTCGGCACAATAGTACAAGATGAAAATGTTTTCGTGACGGATAAAGTAACATCACAAGGTCAAATAATCGGTGCCATTGTGGCTGATAGTCAATCGCTTGCTCAGAAAGCAGCAAGAATGGTGAAAATACAATATGAAGATTTAAGTCCACTAATTGTTACCATTGAAGATGCCATCGTACATAATTCATATTTTGGACCACCGAAGAGAATGGAATGGGGTGATTATCGAAAGGCATTTGATGAATCGGATTTTGTTGTGGAAGGTGAATGCAGAATGGGTGGTCAAGAGCATTTCTATTTGGAGACTCATGCAACTCTTGCCATTCCACGTGATGCAGATGAATTGGAAGTATTTTGTTCGACACAACACCCAACTGAAGTGCAAAAATTTATTGGTCAAGTATGCAATATGCCGATATCAAAAATTACGACTAGAGTGAAGCGAATTGGGGGCGGTTTCGGAGGCAAACAATCACGTTCAATATTGGTTGCTTTTCCAGTTGCATTGGCAGCTAGTCGTATGAACCGACCCATTCGATGCATGCTTGATCGCGATGAAGATATGCAAGTGTCTGGCACCAGACATCCTTTCATGCACAAGTACAAAGTATCATTTAACAAGGATGGCAAAATTACCGGATGCAAAATTAAAATCTACCAAAATGCGGGATATTCAATTGATTTATCTTTGGAGGTAGGTATAGAATCTGTCAAAAATTTCGAAAAAAAAAACCGAGAAGTACCCAAACGTAGCGACAAAAACGTAAAATTTTAGTAAAAACGACAGAATAAATGAAACGCAATGTTAATTAGGTGTTAAGTGTCGGTGGTTTTTTCAAGTCTTTTCGGTCATGTTGTAATCCTTTATATTTATAGTATTTGATGCTTAAAAATTGGTTAAATCCTCAAAATGTCATAATTTTTCAGGTTATGGAAAGAGCAATGTTTCACTTTCAAAATTCATACTATATTCCGAATTCCTGTGTTCTTGGATGGTCTTGTAAAACAAATTTGCCATCTAATACAGCATTCCGCGGATTTGGTAGACCCCAAGGCATGTTCGCCGCTGAACATATTATACGCACTGTCGCTGAAACATTGGGAAAAGAGGTTACGGAAACTGGTAAAATTTACTGAAGAATCGTTAAAAAATATCTTAAAACAGTTGACAACTTTCTTAAAAATTATAAAACATAAATTATTTTCTCCTGGTTTTCAGTTGAAAAAAATTTATACGAAACAAATCACGTAACACATTACAATCAACGGTTGATAAATTGCACAATTCAAAGGTAGGAATATTAAAGATAATTTCGAACTTGAGTAGAAAAATTCAATTGTTGATTTTGTGCCAGATGTTGGTATGAATGTAAAGAGCAAGCAAACTATGAAAACCGTAAAGCCTCCATCGCTGAATTCAATCGTCAGCATCGCTGGCGAAAGCGTGGTATTTCAATGGTGCCAACAACATTTGGTATTGGATACTCCGGTGTGACTTTAAACCAAGCTGGTGCTCTGATTCACATACATTTGGATGGATCAATTTTATTATCACATGGAGGCATGGAAATGGGGCAAGGATTGCATACAAAAATGATACAATGTGCATCAAGAGTATTAGGTGTTGATGTAGATCATATTCATATTGCTGAAACGAGCACCGACAAAGTACCGAACACTTCAGCAACGGCTGCTTCAGTAAGTAGTGATTTGAATGGCATGGCAGTATTGGATGCGTGTGAAAAGTTAAATAAACGTCTCGCACCAATCAAAGAGAAGTATCCGAATGCGGGTTGGAATGAATGGGTGTCGAAAGCATACGTTGAACGAATTTCACTTTCGGCCACCGGTTTCTATGCTACTCCAGACATCGCTTATGATGCGAATACAAATCAAGGAACCGCATACAATTACTTCACATATGGTGCTGCATGCTCTGAAGTTGAAGTCGACTGTTTGACTGGAGACCATCAGGTCATTCGCACGGACATTGTGATGGATCTTGGATCCAGCTTAAACCCTGCCATCGACATTGGTATTGTATTTCCAAGTGAACATTGGGTCATTACTCCATAATGTATTCAGTTTAAAATGTTAATTTCAATTAAGGGCAAATCGAGGGCGGTTTCATGCAAGGATATGGTTTATTCACACTTGAAG
This sequence comes from Contarinia nasturtii, assembly GCF_009176525.2. NCBI lineage: Eukaryota > Metazoa > Arthropoda > Insecta > Diptera > Cecidomyiidae > Contarinia > Contarinia nasturtii. The sequence goes on from NW_022198772.1 coordinate 142,024, forward strand.
AGATGGTATATTCGCCAACAGGCACTATCATTTCTCGAGGACCCGGTATTGTCGAAAAACCAAAAATTTGTCTATTTTTTAACTTTAATTTCCTTTTTTTAAATTAGGAGTCTATAAAATTCCCGGTTTTGCCGATATTCCTGGTGAATTCAATATATCGTTGCTAAAAGGAGCTTCGATTCCAAGAGCTGTCTATTCTTCAAAAGGTATATACGAAGAATTCAGTAAAAAAGTTGTTTCATTGGTATCTTTATTAAAACGATTGGAGCCGCACGAAGAGATGAGGATCTGGACGATGGATTTAATTTAATTTCACCAGCAACCGCAGCCAGAATTAGAATGGCATGTCAAGATAGATTCACACAACAAGTACGTAGAAAATACCAATTTTAAATTGTAGGAAAGTTTGGCTTCTATACATCAGCGTCGATAACATGTTATTCTTGATATTATTTCAGGTCCCAGAACCTGAACCAGACTCTTTTATTCCATGGAATGTTATGGCCTAATAATAAAACGTGAATAACTGAATTCAAATTAGTTTGATGACTTTTTTAAATTTTCAAATAAAATCAATCTTTGGATTTATTATTGGAATTTTTTCAATATTCTTTTGAACGTAATTTGTAAAATTGAGTCCTTTATATCACATTCAGGCTGTAGAAATGAAAGGTAAGCAAGTTGAAAATTACTTTCAGAAAAGCTTTCAACAAAATTGGAAAAAACTGCATCTGAAGGCATGACTTTTGTTAAAAGATGAATAGACTTCATTGAGATAAGAAATTTCGACACCTTCGTATGACTGCGTTTGGAGTATTTATTAGTTACTAATATTCTCAGTGGGCCAATGTTTCATGTTCGATACCAACCGAGACCGAGACAGCTGTGCGTCGGATGTCGGAAGTTGTCAAGCTATCAGCATGATAGTCATATATAAAATCATAAAACGATTGTTAAAAGATAGAAATTACGAGAGTAAAAGAGGATGCACGTGGTTTTCATAAAAAATCTTTTTATCATTTTTTACACTTTGAGCTAAGCCGCCTTCTTCTATTTCTAATCGAATCGTAAAAATATCGCATATATTTGTTTTCATAGCATTTGTTTGCGCCTTGGAATATACGACATGATGAAAAAAAATCGTTTTATTACCTTTACAGTATAATGTGAGCTAAACATTTTAATGATCACAGCTGATACGATTTTACGTTTGAATCGAAGACTGTTTCTTAGAGAAATACATTAGAGAAGAAGCGCTCTGAGGAGTTGGGGGAGCACCAGGGAGCAGAGAGAAATATTTTTTAACCATTAACATTTTGATTCTGACTGAAGAAAAGCTATGTTCCTTAGTACTCCTTTGGCTCCTCAGAGCACTCTTCCGTCTTCCACACATATATTAATATGAGAAACCGTCTCGTATTTGAATCAAGCATCGGAAAATTACACAATCTAAGAATAACCAACATACACACAATTGAAAAAGTTGTTAATTGGCGCAAGGTGATGCTTAGCTAAGTATTTTATAGCTTTTTTTCAGACCATAAAATTTTTGATAATTTGAGCAATTATGAGAATAACACTTCAGATTTGATAAGGTAGTCATTAAAAAATTATTCCGAAATTCGATGATAACGGCAAAGATTCATTCAGTGAGAGTTTAGTTTTTTGAATCTGGTTCTTCTGGTTGGTTTACTTTGATTTTACTTCATAAATAATTTTCATGTCACATAGATTTTTTTGAAAAATTAAATTTATTCTCAATTCATTTAAATTTGAAAAATGACAAAATCAGCCAATGTCGAGATTTCAGATCAAATATGTCAACCGAAAATCAGCCGATTTCGCGTCATTTTACCACAGGTACAAAAATCGTCATTTATTATTTATTAGAGATAAAGTGTCACGAAATATTTTGAAATAACTTCTGTAATATTCTAAAATACATGCTAGGTGGTTGCGGCGACTGTTGAAAATATGTATCTAGTCGGTATGGGCTTAATTTTTGCATTACAAACGATTTCAATTGCGGCCCTGACAGGCAACGCCAACGAATCCAACGAAAATGAATTTCTGTTTATAAGCGCTGAGCAAGCAACATGGATTGGTACGAAATGATTTTCAATTTGAAATTTTTTATAAAAGTCATTTTCATCAATTTTAATTTGTTCCTCTATTCTGTATCGCATTTCCTACAGGAAGTATTTCTTTTCTATGTGTTCCAATGGGCAGTCTTATATCGATATTTCTATTAGGTAAAAATTATAAATGAATGGGTTCCCGAGAGTTGACGACCATTAAAAACTCATTTTTCATATAGATTTATTCGGTCGTAAGCATGCGTTGAACTTTGTGAATATTCCGCTGATAATTGGCTTTTTCTTTTTGTATAAAAGCGATGCTTTTTGGAAAATATTTACGGGATTTGTATTCCTTGGATTGGCCATGGGTGGAATGGATGCACCAACCACAACTTATCTCGGAGAAATATGGTAAAATGGTCTTACCATTAACATTCATTTAAGGTACTTTAAAAAAATGGCCCATTTCATTTGTTTAGTCAACCCTCCACTCGATCTGTGCTGATGGCATATTCAACGTTCAGCATACAGTTTGGCACATTTATCATTTTTTATTTGAATACACTATTTCCGTGGCGATTCCTTTTTTTATTATGTTTGATGTTATCTGTAACTATGATCATTGTGACTTGTTTGGTAAATCTTTTCTGAAAATTCCTCATACAAAAAAGAAGAGATTCAATGAAGTTTTTTCTATGCAGATTCCCGAATCCCCACAATGGATGATCAAATTCTCAATTCTCAATTCTCAATTCTCAATTCTCAATTCTCAATTCTCAATTCTCAATTCTCAATTCTCAATTCTCAATTCTCAATTCTCAATTCCAGAACCTAAGCGGGCGTACACAAGAAGCTTTGAATAGTTTTTTTGAAATTCATTTATGACTGAATAGTCCGATGTAACCGTAAATTTCTTAATAGACATTAATATAGTAATGGTAGTAGTCAACTTTTTGCCCAATTGATTGTCACCTATCGCTTCTGGAAAGTGACTATTTTTGATTGATTCCGTGATGTTATTCATGGTGCAAGAATGAATACTTGTATATGATCAGTCCAATTTATATTGGTTTCAATTGAATTGAATGGATGACGATTGTTTCCAGTGGTACGGTACACACACACA
>NW_022198772.1:145237-158398 GCF_009176525.2 Contarinia nasturtii
ATTGAATGGATGACGATTGTTTCCAGTGGTACGGTACACACACACACGCACATACACCAAAGTAGCTATGCTTGCTACTTTAGAGTTTCACGAACACCGAACACATTATGTGGAATTATTATAACACAATGTGATCAGATTAAGCTTAGTTTACCAATTTTCTTCTTTATTATTATTATTCTAGATGATGAACTACATACTAGTTTTGAGAAAATTGGTGTAATTAATGAAAATAAAACCAGTATCAAGTGTTTTAGATTTTGTTTATTTTTTTTTTTATCAGAACCCTCAAACATGAAAAAGAGAACAAACACCTCACCGCTGCACCTCAAACATGAAAAAGAGAAACAAAAAAACATCGAAATTTCATTAATTTTCGTCAAACAGATTCAGGCAATGCCGAGTTTTTGCGAAATATTGGCACGTGAAATAGCTTCCGGTTAAATGTTTCAACGCACTTTGAATGAAATGGCCGCCGCCGCTTGGCTGGCTGGCTGACTGGCACTTGTTGCATTCGATTGAGTTATGTTTTTTGGTTGAATTTGGCTGGCTGGCTGGCAGGTTTTCCATGCAGGTCATGCAGAAATCCACACGTTCGCTTTTTTTGGTTGGCGCTTTTTATTGAGATGAACGTTTTCGCTTCTTCTGTGTGCTTTCTTCTTTCTTTTTTTTTGTTCGCATATAGTTTGGCTATTGGATGAACACGACGTTCAATTTCGGGACAAAAATTCCATGGACTTTTGTGTGTGGAACATTGTATTTAGTATGAGCTTCTCTAGAATTCTCTCCATTTGATTTATTACAATAAAAAATTAAGTATGCGTACTTTCCTTTAAAAACACGACACCTTTCCAAAAAAAAAAAAACCCGTCGACATGGTGATCTTACGATCAAAAATATGCAAGCCAAAAAAAAAAACAAACAAAAATGCAAAGAACTGTTGCGCCGGCTGTCACGCCAATTCAAATATCGTTTTTTTTTTTCGGATGAAAAGTTGTTTTTGCTACAGCCAAAGCTCTTAATGCACAAAATGATCGTGTGTACGCACTGCGCAGTGTCTGCAGTAGACATTCCTGAATACGAATAAAAAAAAACCGTTGAAAAATTTCCACTGGTTTTCATAGCAAAAAGACGTAAAAATAAAAGCTAGATTTTATAAACGAATAAATATTGTGCAAAATTCTGTTGCCACAAGCTAAAAGATTGTTTCGAAACGAACCATGTCATGGGTGTTTCAGCAGGATGGCGCGCACCGCCTGTACACCGCACTAAAAAAAACAGTGCTGCAACAGTGGTTACGAACAAATTTGGCCGATTTCATGGCCGCCATCGTCTCCCGATTTAAACCCATTGCATTTTTTTTTTTGCTTGGGGCGGCTTGGGGTGGCTTGGGGCTACATGACATCGAAGCTCAATCAATAGTCTAAAGATTACAAAGGTTACCAATCTGAACAAATTCACAAAAAAAGAAAATCGTCAAAATTTGGAACGATATTCCCATGAATGAAATGTGTGCCGCGTGCGACTCGTTTTCAACCACGTTTCTGAAGCTGGTAATAATCAAACAAAACAAAAATGGTGGTGCAAGAATCAAATCCAAAGGCTAAATCTTAAATTTTATGTTAAATCCTACTGAGAAAAAAAAATATACAATATAAAATATATACATAATACATATATATATTTCAATTTATTCAAAAATGTGTGTGTGTTTTTTTTTTTTGAGCGCGTATTTATATATTATTTATTTAGATATATGTATAACAAGAGTTTTGAAAAAAATTATTAAAAAACAAGAAAAAAAAATGATTGTTTTTTTTTGGGATTACGACTAGTCGTATACTACTCGTAAGTATTTTAGTCCCATTCGTACGAGGCCAAACGTCGAATCTCGATAAAGTTCAAATTGGTGTTGCCGTTTTTGGTCGTCGTCGTCGTCGTCGTCCATTTGGTGGGCAAGAAAATATCGTCGGTTGCATAAATCAATAATTTTCGTGCTACTCCGGCCAATTTGATGCGTTCTTCATTCAACATTTTCAAATTCATAGCACCATCGTTTTGTGATGATGATTGTACGTTAATTTTGTTCAACTTTGACGAGCAACGAATGAATGGCAAAATCCAATCGACACTTTTATAATTTTCAATGTAAAGACGTTCAAGTTTCACAAGACCGTTTGCCAACAGCTGCATATCAGCGACATTCGATTCATACCATAAACCGATCGTTAGTTCTCTCAAATTGGTCAATTGTGATATAGTATTATTGTAGATGTTGTTGTTGTCAAACCTTTTAATGGCCAACGATGCCACAATCCCTTTGAGCGAAACCAAAAACGTACATAAATCCATGTCTACATAATCAATTTCAATGTGGATTCGTTTGTAAAAGCCTTGGTCATGCAGTTGGTTTAATAATTTTTGATACTCTTGCAAATTGGTCCGAAGTAGACTAATTGAGCCGCCGCCGCCGAGCACCAATACATCCAACATAGTTTTGGAATTTAAAAATATGTTACGATTGATCCAAAACAAATCAAACCCAGTTGAAAATCGATGGACATTTGGATTACGCTCAAAAAATGTCGATAGTTCTTTAAATTGACCAGTAAATCCATGTTGATTGTAAATTTGCAAATGTTCAAGCTTGGGATATGTATGTGCCAATGTCTTGTATTTATCGATCGAACATTGGCCATTGAATTTGCACTCTCGAATACATAGATGCTTTAAGATTCCACAGTGTTGCAACATCAAATGGTAAATATCACCGTCAATCGAACATTTGTAGAGTTGCACCATTTCTAATTGGCCCAATAACAATTGTTTGATAAATAAAATTGTTTCGTTGTCAATTTTTAAATAGTCGAGAGAAATGCGTTTAATTGAATCAAATTCATTGACATGACTTTGAATATAACTGAGAGCATCATCTCCAATTGAAATGCTTGATATAAACGGGCTAAAGTTTGATATTTTAATTCGATCCCAGTTGATTCCATCGTTGTCCGAATAATACGTTCGAATTCCGTCTCTCGTGCACCATGTGGAAATCGATGAATAATTTTGTTTAAAATATTCGCCGGCCACTTTGTTCATCCGCTTGCATGTTTGTCCAAATGAATGTAAATCTTTCAGTGACAAATATTCAAATATTTCATCGAAACAATCAATGCTTAGCTTGAATATTTTTGGTGATGATTCCACATTTGATGAACCAGCGTCAGCATCTTCACTACCACCATCACCACCACCACCATCACCACCACCACCACCACCACCATCACCACCATCTCGACCGACTGGATGGGATAATTTTAGCTTTGTTTGTGGACGATCCATGACACAATATTGACTTTTATTGGCTCTGCACAGAGAATAGCACTGAGAATAGGAGAATACCAAAATAGAACAAGAAATTTAACATTTCTTACAAAAATATGTATATTGATTATTATTATTACATAAACGTTTAAATTTCCAAATGTAAGAAAAATCAATTTTATTCTTAAACTCGACAATTATTATAATTGTAGGTATAAATATTATATTGTAATAAAGTCATAACACTATGTGCGAGTAGAAAGTTTTTGCACCAACACATTTCAGGCGTTTTATTGCGCTTACAATAAACAAAAATCAAAAATTATAGAATAATGTTTAGAGCACTACACACTATATATGTAGTTACTATAAGGGCTAAATGATAGAGATACATACGTCGACACAACCACCGAACGTTTGATAATAATGGAGGCGTGTGTTTGTATATGGTTGGAGCTATTCTCTGATGTGTGAATGCGTGGATCGTGTCTTAAGAGTGTGTCATTTATTCGAAAATTTAGTGTTTGAAATGTAAAAGTTAAACCTTATACATATTAATTTGCTTTATTAGTTATTATCAATCAAATGGTTATATGGTTTATAATCGATGGCATTCGTTTGAAAACTAATAGTTAGTATACAGGGTGCGTCATAATAACTGTCCCTTTTTTTCAATCGTTTGTTTTAATACTCAAATGTCTTGCGATTCACTCTGTCGTTTACCGTTATGTTTATTGGTGTTTACTCTAACTCTAATGATACTGCGCATTTATGTACAGTGTTTGTTTAGCTTGCAATAAGAATGGATGTGAAACGTCAACTGGTACTAAATTTGCACAAACGGGGCTTGAGACAAATTGATATTCTTCAACAGCTACAAAATGAAAATATCAACTTGAAATTTGTAAAGCGCACAATAAAACGATACAAAGAACGGAGCAGCGTTGATATATTAAAGAAAACTGGACGAAAAAGATCTGTTCGTGCCAAAAATCTCATCAAACGTGTGAGAGAGAAAATTCGCCGAGAACCTCGAAGAAGTGGACGAAAGTTGGCTCATGAGCACAAAATCAGTAAAACTTCAATGCGACGAGTTTTGGCAGAAGACCTGAATATGAATCCATTCAAAAAATGTCGACGACATGGTCTCACAATCAAAAATAAACAAGCCAGAAAGCAAACATGCAAAGAGTTGTTGCGCCGGCACGCAAACTCAAACATTGTTTCTTCAGATGAAAAGTTGTTCCTTTCACAGCCAAGCCTCAATTCACAAAATGATCGTGTGTACGCAACATCAATCCTTGATATTCCCGAAGATAGAAAAAACCATCGAACGATTTCAAAATGTTCCACAATTGATGGTTTGGGCCGCCATGTCGGCCGACCACAAATGTTCACTGGTTTTCGTCGAAGAAGGCGTAAAAATCAATGCCAGAGTATATATTCGAGAAATTTTGCGTAAAAACTTATTGCAACAGTCTCAAAGACTATTCAGAGGTGAACCATGGGTATTTCAACAAGATGGTGCACCCGCACATCATGCAAATACGACACAACAATGGCTACGCACGAATTTTCCTGATTTCATTGACAGAGACTCATGGCCGCCATCGTCTCCTGACTTGAACCCGCTCGATTTTTTCGCTTGGGGATACATGTCGTCGAAGCTCAATGATCTGAAAATTACGAAACGAACCACTTTGGATGCATTCAAAAAGAAAATAATAAAAATTTGGAACGAAATTCCCATGGATATGGTGCGTGCCGCGTGTCAATCGTTTTCGAAACGTTTGCGTTTGGTAATCCGAGGAAAGTTGGAAAGAATTAAAGTCAAAGGCTGAATCATAATCTCTATACCTCATTCTTATATCGAATAAAATTATATCTCGATTTGATTCAAATTTCTGTATTTTTTGGCTAGAAATAAAAGGGACAGTTATTATGGCGCACCCTGTATTTGTGATTTTAAAAACTAAAATTGTGTGCTTTGCAAATCAGAAAAAAAAGTATTAGTATAATAAATGGCGCACCGTCCACAACAACTTTATTACACAGCGCAATGATAAAAACAAAAATATTTTCCAAAAAAAAAAAAAACTTTTTGTGGACATTTTTTTTTGGTTTTGGTTTTGGTTTTGGTTTTTGACGATCGTGTATACTATATATATGCATAGGCATACCTTCCTTATTCACCTCAAAATGGATTGAATTTAGTTCTGTAGGATACTGCTAATTATAATAATTATATATCAACAAAATTTATTTGTAAAAAAATCGATGAAAATCTATAAATTATGTGGAATACTTTTTAGAAATTTTTCGCTAGATAAAAAAGTTCGTCGCAAAGAAATAAATGTGACAAAGTATTGTCATTGAGACTCGTGTTTTTCTTACTTTGAATGTTCTATATCTGATGTATTAATGGCGTCGCATCCTTTTTTCATGGAAAATGATTGATGAGATTGTGGTTGTGGCACAAACTATATGTATATGTACACAGCACATTGCTTGAGCGAGACAGTGACGTATACGTGTCAGTCAAAAACACACGATGTGTTTTATATCAACATATTGGTGGCATATCTCTTTCTTTCTTTCTTTCTTTCTTTTTTTAAACGCGCATTGTGATCTTGATTTCAATTGATGTTATAATGTAAATGTCGCTATGGAATGTTGATGGAATTTTTACTTTTCTGTTTTCTGCAATATGTATATGCCTAGTGTAGAGAGAATATGGTACGTAGAGGTGTGTGTGTAAACCTACGCAACTATAGTTGATAGTAATAGCTATTTGATTAATTTTTGTTAAATTTGAAAAATCCGCTAAAATCACTTCCTGTGTATTATATGAGTAACTAACTGTACACACACACACTATATACATGTACGCTCAGTACATACAAAGTTTTAAGCAAAATGTCTTATGTATATATGCAAAAAAAAAACCAAAATAAATTCATAATCAAATAATATTTAACTCTTTACTCTGTGCTCTTGTTCAATCGATCTTAGAATATATGGCAGTTTAGTAGTATGGCTTCCATATCATGGCATACACAAAAGATAAAATTGAATCGTGCTTGCGTCAATTTTACAATGTTTGCACTCAAAGAATATCCAAACATTTCAAATGACTTTAAAATTTCTTCGTACAGCACTCGTCTGAAGAAACTCAATATGCAGTCACACTTCAAAGGCGCCGCGTATAAATGCATCAATATTATTTATATTCGACTTGCTGCATAATAATAACATTCACTGCCCACATCACTGAAAACAGAAATCTCTCGCAATCAAAACGAACGAAATTTGCGAAGTGTCGAGTATATCAAAATAAACGACAAACTATTACGTATCAATCCATCGCTGTACCACTCAATCAAATGTGCAAAATGACAAATAAAGTCCACGAACTATTCAATACGCAACCAAAGAGATCAACATTCAGAAATCGACTTTTAGCTTTAAGCGATGAACATTTTTCTAACTTTTCATTGGTGTCTAATCATAATACTGTATTCATGAATGATCTAATGTGATTCAATGTGATATTTTTCATACTTATTTGGTTTTTTTGACTCATTGTATTCGGGTGCAATTTGAATGTATCTTACTCATATCTGTTTATTTATTTATTTATTTTCTGCATTACAAAACTGAAAATTGATTTATACTCTATTATTTAAAAGATGTGGTTTTTAACGGAGATCAGATGGCATCCATCATGATCATACCTTTTTCCCACCAATACATGTATAAAAATTATGTACAAACACAAACTATGATTCAGCCAGTTTTGGCGGTGAATAAACATTATTATTATATTATATTATTAAAACTACAACTTAACTTTTCTCGTATAATAATAATCGTTTCATTCATAAACCAATAAATATAGCAAACATACAAAATCTCTTAATTTAAATTTAATCTTAAATTAACTGGATTCGTAGAGCAATTGAACACTGATGGCTGTATTTATTGTATATGATTGCTCTTGAAGACCTCTTCTTTCCAACGGTATATACTTACTTAGCTTTATTATTAGCCACCAATCGAACTTGTGGATGTGTGTTTCTCAGGTGGCCGTAGATTGATGCTAGTGATATATCAATAATACTATTGATAGTTCAATATGAATAGCGTGCTATTGGTTGGTGGTACATTTTAATTTTGTGACAACAACAATTTGGCTTCTCTTCAATATTTTTTTCTTTCAAATATAGAGACAACATCTAAAATATCACTTTCAACGTTTTTATTTGTTCTGGTGCATTAATTAATAAGCGGGACACAAAATGAAAAAGAAGAAGAAGAAGAAGAGTAAAAGAGTTTTTGTCAATTTCAAGTGTGGAATATGAACGTGTGTTGATCAAAATACATAATGTTGAAACCAAAAATTTGAAACACAAAATTTCTGATATCAATTTTGTGACGAAAAATATGTATCAAGTTGGTAGATGAATTTCCTTTGTACTGTACTGTGTATATAAACTTAATACATATACATTTGTAAGTATATTTAAAACGTTGCAGAAATTCTCTCCTTTTTTTTAAAAAAAAACTTTGACTTCATGCTGATGCAATGAAAGCAAACGTTCCGAATATGTACCTATACAAATGTGTGATGGGGGCATGGGTGCGATATAAAAATTCTCATTTTTAGTAGTTTTTCGTATGAAAAGTGCTTCGAAAATTATATTTTTGTCGTAAAACGCTAATGTCAAATTCAGTTTTCTTGTGAATTACATATATTTACGGTAAAAGATTTGTAACCCAAATGCATGCGTTGTGGATCACACACAGTTCACGGAAAAGTTCATCTTACGAAATGTGAAGAATTGATTTGTGTGAAAAGTCTGTGAAAAATTGATTGCATCGCACAAATGAATAACATCAGATTCGGGTTTCTCGTGCCAAAAAAAAAAAAAAAAAAAAAAACAATTAATGATATAATTGAATAAATATAAAATTTAAATATTTTTAAAATAAATTATTTGGAAAAAAAATTAAAAAATATATTTAAAAAATAACAATTACCAATACAATTGAATAAATATAAAATTTAAATTTTTAAAAAAAAATTATTTAAAAAATAACAATTAATAATATAATTGTATAAAGATAAAATTTAAATATTTTCGAAAAAAATTATTTGGTAATTTTTTTTAAAAATAAATTATTTAAACAATAACAATTAATAATATAATTGTATAAATATAAAATTTAAAAATTTCAACTTACCTAAATAATAATTAATTAAAATAATTTTTAATGTAAAAATATTTTTTTCAATTTTTCAAAATGAAATAAATAAAAAAGGAACTTACATCCGTACTGTTTCCGAAAATTTCTTTCCCTATATACCGAAATGAATATATAATATTAATATTTATATGTTTATTTATAGACACTACATTGATAATAATAATAATAAACTTAATGTATGTAGACTATCAAATAAAAAAACCTTTATCGATCGGTGAAGAATAAGTGACGAAACAAAAAAAAATCTGATATCAATTTTGTGACGAAAAATATGTCCCTATGTATTAGTTGATAGATATATTTTCTGTGTACTGTACTGTGAATATAAACTTAATATATGTACATTTGTATATATTTAAAATGTTGCAGAAATTTTTAATTCGCAATTGGTACCATTCGAGAGCTTACTTCAAAAAACTTTCAAACGAATATGCATATGTCCTGGTTATGCCAAAAGTCTAGTTAGGTCCCAAAGCGACCGTATGAAATATAATGGCCATTTATATACTAACAGTTTTGTGGATTTCTTTTCAATTTCATTTGTGACGACTAATCGCATCTAAAGGGGAAAATGACTACTTATAAGTTCGACGAAAGCTATTGGAATTGTACGAAAAACCTACAAGAACTTAGACGAACTTATGAAATCGCACGCTTCTTATGAGAATTTATACGAACTTACGCTTTGTCCAATATACATTAACACACACTGCTGTAAGTTCGATATGCGTCAAAATGCCGAAACAGTCACAGAATTTTTAAATTACAGCTCACGCTGCAAATAATTTGTCTTACAAAAGAGTAGATCGCATTTTAAAATAAAAATTACCCAGTAAATTGGATATCATCCTTAAAAGACCTGATTTTAATATTGAAGCATCGCTCTCAAAACACTCATAGACTCATCAGCAATAATTCTTTGTGGATCTTTGAATATAAGTACATTACTGATTGTTTGTTCACTAGCAAAATCGACTCTTTCAAAAAAAAAATGACGTCTAATTAGACGAATTTATATTTCTTGATGATTTTTTCGAACGGATTGATCGATTTCGATGGTTAGAGATGGTCGTTATTAGAATAAGGTATCAACGACCTCATTTAGTGCCATCTATGGCCGTAGAACTGAATTTTGACCCATTTTCTTTGAAATGGACTTTTACCATATTTTGAAAGAGACAGTTGGAACGATTTTCAAACTTTTATATTTTTTCTTGATCTACTATAAATATGGCCCAAGGCCTTTCCAACCATATACACCAATGTGTCTTACAGGCGTTTATTGCGCTACATAAATAAAAACAAAAATATCAATCCAATATGCACACGGCACGTTTATCAAAACAAATTTTGCATGTGTCTAAAGATGAACCAATCTGTCTCCGAACCATTTATCGTGTTCCATGGACTTAATAATAAGATGAATATAAAGCGTGCAATTGAGTGTGAGTCATTGATTGATCAGGCCGGGTATAGTTGGTGGAAAATTAATTTTCCATTGATTGATTCAATTGATTTAGAAAAACAATTACCATGCAATTTATACTTAATGTATTGTTGTGGAAACCAACGAACAAAGATGTTTCGAGCGATTGCATAGTCCTCTGTATCGCAAATAGGTCGGTGTTTTTTCATCCACAATTTTTTTTAGTTTCGATTATATTCCGGCAGGGATAACTTTTTTGTGGCCGATGATAGTGTTGTCGATTGCAATTGAAATTGAAACGAATTACAATCGTAGACTATTTGTAGACTATTTGTATTTGATATGGTTAAAGTTTTAGCAAAATCGGAAGTGAAACAAATAAATTTTTCATACAAAAAATCAATTTTCGGCCATTTTTTGGAAATATTCGTTAAAAAATGGATTTTTGTTCGATCGAATGATATCAAATTAGAAAATCTAAGATCATATTCAAAATCAGCGGACAAAAATTAGCCTAAAAGCTAATAAAAAAATAAAACAATTAAAACAAATGACACCAATTGAACCTGATTAAACAATGCATATTTGCATGATCCGAAAATCTCGTGGACCTGTCGGACTACATCAATATGTTAGTTCGGCCAATCCGATCGTGTCTGAAATTCATTCAATCACAAAATAAATGTCAAATTCAAGTTTTTCGGGTCAAAAAACCCTCCAATATACATTCACAAACAATGAAAATGAACTTAAAAAGTGTGCATTCGAGATATTGCGAGTTAAAAACATATGTACATGCAATGCAAATCAGTCTAAAAATGGCTGTATAAAAATCGATTCAGATTATTTCCAAGTGACATTAGAATTGCTTATTGGATGGAAATGAATCGAATTGAGCAGTAAGAACAGTTTGAAAAGTTGATTTATTTCCTTTGAATGTAAATCATTTTGTGAACACTTTTTGATCATTCGTTCATTTTCTCTTGATTTCTATGAAATTCTCGATATTCAAACTAACCGGAACGTTCAAATGACTATAAATACAAGATTTAATTGCATTATTATTACGCTAAAAATGTTTCTAGCCACAAAAAACCTATAAACTTTGAATACATGTGGCATTATTAGTACACAATGATGGGATTTTTGGCAAAAAAAAGTAAATTTTTGTAGGGAAAGTGTATTTCAACGTGATTGTATCACAAAACAAAGGCCAGATTCGGCTTACTCGTAACCAAAAAAACCCCCGCATACACATTTGGCTAGAGAAAAAATAATATTTTTTTGTCTTTTTCATACAACATCTAAGTCGATTTTCAAATATTTTGGAAAAAATCTATGGAGAAAAAACCGCTGGCTCTTTTCTTCTTAAAAATTCTTAAAATGATCCATAGAACACCGTGAGGGGGTACGCTACATCAACTTTTTCGGCCCCCTACAAATTGACCCACCCTAATATATATATATATATATATATATATATAGTATCTAAATCTAAAAATATATACTTAGTATATCTAATAATAATAAATAGATACACATATTGTATACCTATATCGCAGTTGGACAATCAACATAAATTTGCTTATCTCTCTCTCTCCGATTTTTTCTTCTTTCACTTTGAACACGCCATTTTCCCAATGCACCACCTACATAATTACAGAAATAAATTTAATTGTAATTTTTAATATTAAAAAAAAAATAACTTTTTTTTTCCACAGCAGCAGCAGCAGCAACAACACCGATCAGGATCACCACTATCAACAATATGCCAACGAAATCGAATTCGACATCGAAACCAAAACCAAAACTGAAAACAGCGACAGTGAAAGTAATATTCCATTGTTCAAATTACAACAGGCCAATTATCAACAGCAGAAGAAAAATGCTACAGAGCAAGTGCGTCGTCGTCCATCAACAGCAATTCGATCGCACAACAACAACAACAACAACAAGAATAATAAAACAGCAGCAACGAAAAAAAGGTTAGTCACTCATTATTATATTGCTTGTATTACACCAGATATTGTCAATTGGTTTTAAATCATAAATTTTATGCTGAAATCGATAGAATATATCATAAAATATCACAACTAGTTCAAAAAATTGGTAATTTTTGTCAAAAAAAAAAAATCACTTTTGACGCCTCAAATGACTTTGAATCGCAAATTTAAGGCCATTTCAGTAATCAGCGATGAAAATTACCATAAGATAGCCTATTTTTAGATGATTTATAGTAAGTTAAATTATATTGAAAATGCATGAAAATATGACCAAAATGGGTCCGACAAGAATTTCGGTGGTTAAGCTCAATTTTTTTTTTCTATCTGAATCAATTTGACCACACCAAGTATGAGGTGGTTGTTCTCAGTTCATGGCGTACTAGATGGGGCGAAATATAAATATAAACTTCTCGTGGGCACGAACTTTCATTTTGGGTGGAGAACTGTGTTATTTGTTTTGTCTGTGTCTAATATGCCGCATAATATATAACTAATCGTTTCGGAGGAGCAGCACTTTTTTTTTAAAAAAAAAAAAAAAAAAAAAAAACATTATAGTATCAAGTTATTGTATTATTCTCCGCCACACTGCATAGGTATACAAGATTATAGATATAAGATATATGTAATAATAGTAGAGTAACTCAGTGTCCCAACACCATGGTGTACCACCATCGCGCAGTTTTTTTTTTGTTGTTGTTGTTGAATTTTCCATTAATAAATAAGCAAGAGAAGAGAAGCAAAATGGTATAGTACCTACGAGTATTACAATTGAAATTCAATTGGTGCATTTTTGTTTTTCGTACCTATGCATATTCTCTCATCCGACGCGACGACCATCGCCACATCGTTCCGAAATTCTCAACAACATTATAAATTAAATAAACTTATAGTTAGTACATATAGGAGTAATGACAGTATAATTATAATATGTAAAATAATAGTAATTAAGAAGGCTTCCTGCTGCAATCATAAAACACAAACACACACGCGCGCGTTATATTATATTCGATACTATCGTTTGCTCTTGACAATTTTTAAAAGTCTCCGGCGGACGATTGATTGATGTATACTACTTGTATAGTAACCCCCCGCATCTTCTTCTTCTTCTTCTTCTTCTTCTTCTTCTTCTTCTTCTTCTTC
>NW_022198772.1:158408-183313 GCF_009176525.2 Contarinia nasturtii
TCTTCTTCTTCTTCTTCTTCTTCTTCTTCTTCTTCTTCTTCTTCTTCTTCTAACGCGATTGATATTACCGCATTCACACATATTATTCAATTATTATTATTCACTGTATCTAGCTCAAATCCAACGGTTAAACATGACATTGAATTAATGGAAATGGAATTAATCGACAACAAAATACATCGCAAATTCCGAATGCTGTATAAAAATCGTCTCCAACCGAACAACTCTTACACTTTGTACTGCATAATCGGATTTAATGTGAAAGGTGACATGTTTATGCTGTATCCCGGCCAAACAAATCGACCATTCAATCCAAAAACAATGTATCAGTTTCGAATAGACGCTAAACACTCGATATATTTACACAAAGTAATTGATTTTATAAATATGGGCATTGATTATGGGGAAATGGAGGCCATTTATATTTCGATTATTGATGCAATCATTGAACACAGCATTCGCAAAATCCAAATCAGATACATTCGAAAGCTACAGTACGATCCACGATGGGCGGAAAGTTGCTTGATTTCATTCACCCAGGACGAAAATGTCAATCGCCATTTAGATTTAACTGTGATGAGACAAAAAGACACTAAACAAATAATTGGCAGCCGGGCGGAAATGGATCGTTTTGGCGAAATGCTCAAAGAAAATTTAACAAATGAATCGGCCATTATCAAAAACACGATAAGAGTGAGCGAAAGACATCGAGAGGCGCGGGGTTATGTGTGTTATTTATGCAATCATGTAATGGATGAGTTTCATTTCATAAAAAAACATATGCAAGTATGTCATTTTCCGCAGCCAATTGAAAAAATGTTCAAATGTAATGTGTGTGATATGAGATTTACAACAAATAAAGACAAAAAACTACATGAAAAAAGACAACATTATCTACCAGAAAGTTTATGGTATAAATGCGACAAATGTAGCTACAAGACAAATACCATGGGAAATATGGCGAGACATAAGAAAAACAAAATTGCATGCGAACGGCAGAATAGAAAAACGATCCAATGTGATCAATGCCCAACGAAATTTACAACTGAAGAAGCATTGAAAAAGCATATGAAAAGAAAACATAGTAGTACTACAGACGCTGCTTATAAATTTCATTGCTCACAATGTGATTTCGAGACGAAATATAGACCAGGCTTAAACAGACACATATATGGAATGCATGAAAATGATAAAGTAGTTAGAAAATTTACAACACAGCAAACCATCACACATTTTGAATGTTTTATGTGTAAAAAGGAACTTCTAACAAAACAAGCGTTGTACGAACATATAAAACACACACACACACATGTCCCACTGCATCAATGCCCAATTTGTGATGCAAAATTATCACATATGACTTATTTAAAAAGACATATGGAACGATTGCATTGCAATTTAACAGCGGCCCAGGCAAAGGCATACGACTATCCAAAATTGAACGCCGACCAAATGAAAAAAATCGATGAATGGCAAAGCACCGAAAAAGCAATTAGCAGCACCAATGATAGCACTAGTAGCATGCCGGTGATAGTCAAATATAATTTAACCATAACATACGACGATATACAACGTTTGCGCTATGGCCGAGAGCTCGAGGTCAATCAAAAATGGCTAAACGATAAATTAATTGATTTTTACTTTGAAATGTTGGCCGAGCGTGGCCGCCGAAATGAACAAAAAAAGAAAAAAAAAGAATCGGCAAGCGTACATGTAATGAACACCAGATTTATGGAACGTTTAATCGAGAAGGGGCATGACGGTGTCAAGCGATGGACAAAATCACCAATCAATATCTTTGAAAAGAACATGGTTTTGATTCCTCTGCATATAGCAGAAAAAGATCATTGGTGCTTGATAGTCGTTGATTTTAAATTCAAGTCGATAAAATATTACGATTCAAATGCTGAACCAAACAATGTAGCTTTGTACGCTGTTCAATCCTATCTACAGGCTGAAGCAAAAGCCAAACATATATCTATAGATAAATTCAATTCGAATAGCTTGAAAATGGAAAATGTCAAGGACATTCCAACGCAACAGAATGGCTACGACTGTGGCGTTTTCGTCTGTATGTTTGCCGAATTTTTAACCCGATATCGACCAATTACATTTACACAACAGCATATGAAATACTTTAGACAGAAAATGACCTACGAAATTTGCAGTGGAAAATTGTTGAATTAAATTTAAATTAAATTAAATAAAACTTGCGGGTGAGTTTAAAAAAATCATCATCATCATCATCATCATCATCATCATATATTATACAATATATAGTTGGTCATTCATTTGGTTTGCAATTTCAATGCGAAATTCATTTTACTAACTACATAAGTACATACATATATACATCAATACACAGCACATCAAAATGTGCTATGCCTACTATATTAATACATCAAATGCAATAATAATTATTAGCATCATCATTTTGCATCATTTTTAATGTGCTGTATATTAATGTATGTACGTATACGTAGCGCATATTAACTCATTTTTTTTTTTTTTTTAAACAGACCAAACAACAACCACCACAACAACAACCACCACAACAACAACAACAACAACAACAACAACAATAAAATAAGCCAACTGAACTCGAGCTCTCGGCAGCGGCGCCGTCTCACTGCAAATTTCAACAATTGTATTATAATGTCTTATATAATAGCATCGTAGCATCGGGAAAAAATGGAAATAAATCAAACGGTAAATATTTGTTTCTTTATTTATTATTTCTAATGCATATTATCATAATTTAATAATATGTTTCATTGTCATTTATCTATTTATCTATCGTAAGACTCAATAGAAATTGCAGGGACGAGAAAATTCATCAATATTGCAGAATACGGAGGCTCTACTACTACTACTACTACTACTACACACACACACACACACATCCGGGTAAGAATCTTTCTCTACCTCTCTTTCTCTACCTCTCTCTCTCTCTCTCGGTCAGGTACTGAAATTATAAAATATATGTACGCACATATATTAGGTATGTGTAAGTATAACAATCACATAACAATTTCCATTACATATTAATTTTTCCTTTTCAAGCAGCTTTAATGTCGCCAAGGTCGAGCTATTTTTCATCATTTGCTTTCATTATTATTATTATTTTTTTCAAGAAAAAGATTTCTTCTAAACAAGTTTGATAAAATTTAACGTAAACTTACTCAATATACATACACATATCGTATGTTACAGTAAGAAAAAAAAATAGCTCTTCTTTGTCTGTCAGCAGCCAGTAAGACAGACTGGAGCTTGCTTAATACCTCAAAAAAAAAAAAAAATTATAATTTTTTGTTGTTGTTTTTTTTTTCATTTCAGAATAGGGATTTAAAAAAATGAATACAAAATATATGATATACTAGTTCTAATTTCTATTGAAAATATGGAGAGGAGAGTATGTTTTTATTCAGACATTATGAAGCTACTATAAGCGCTGAATAACATACTCTTCTCTCCATATTTTCAATAGATATATTAATATTTTCATTTGTGTAATTGATTGATTAATTATCATGGTTTCTATCGGCTTCTCTTGAAGAACCGAACTGCTGAGGCCAAAGTGTCGCTCAGCCGCCTGCGTGGATGGGTGCCATATGAGGTTGTGGCTCAAGAATTCGAAGATTTACAGCGACAAAGTGAACGATCAAAATCATGTTACACTTGCATCAAACAAGATTTAGCATGTACTCATGCGCTGCCAACCATGAGTGAAAAGTTTGCCGAATTAAAACAAAAACAAACGCTAAAACCGCTCTGCATTATTATCACGCTCTTTTTCCTGATGCCGTTTACAGGCATTATGGCAATGAGACCGTATATGTTGCAAATATTTAAAGCATACATTTATGGTTCATCTGGAATTTTCACAATATATTTATTGAATACCTTTATGGCATGGCGAACTTTCGAAGAATCGAACTGCTGACGCTGAGTCTGCACTTCGATGGTTGAGAGGCTGGGTGGCAAGTGAAGCTGTGGCTCAAGAGCTCCACAGTTTACAGCGACATATGGAACACACGAAATCGTGTAATGAGTGCATCAAACAAAAAGTGAAATGTGCTCATTCGACGCCAACGATGATTGAAAAATTGGCCGAATTAAAACGAAAACCAACACTCAAACCGTTTTTCATTGTGATTACGATGTTTTTATTTGCCACAATCTCAGGGTCATTTTCGATGAGAGCATTTATTGTGCAAATATTCAAAGCTTACAAAATTCCCATTCAACCCGATGAAGCAGCGACAATCATGGGATTTTTAGACAATATTGGATCGCTCACAGTTATCCTTATCGTTCGGTTAACCGGCAAACGACGTATTTATTTGACCGTGGCATTTGGAATAGTTGTCTGTTCAATGATTCTTTCTTGCTTTGGATTTGTTTACCTTCCAAGTGGCTACAATTCATTTGATCAAGCACATGAATCAGTTCATTTGGAAAATTTGGCTTATATTCCATTAATTTGCCTGATGTCATGGAGTTTTCTGTCGTATTGTGGTTACTATTCGATACCATGGATGTTAATGTCGGAAATGTTTCCATTCAAGTAAGCGCTGAACGTTATTTTTGATGGTGAAATATTCGTGTTGACGAAAAATTACTTTTTTTTTGTTTACATTAATGAATTTCTGTGAAAATTAAAACCGACAAATCATTCTAACTACTACATTACATCCCCAAAAAATCAAAATTCGAGTACCAAATTTTCTACTGGAACAAAAAAACTAGGTGGTAACCACTCCGTAAACCCCCTTTGAGGGTTCCGGATTTCGTTGAAGTACCCAATGGCCTACTCTTCATTTTAGATGACCGCGTACTTGAATTTTGCTTTTTTGAGTTTTTCACCTCCGAGAGCTATTTCACCCTATGCTAACTTAAATTAACATTTATTCATGTACAAAAAAGACATTTTTCTTCAATTGTTGGTCGGTGCTGAAATATTGACTTAGTTTCTTCTCTTCATTTGTAGGTCCCGTGGCATAGCATGCGGTTTCTTATCCGCATTTAATTGTATTTTTGGTTTTGTCACCAGAAAAACGTATTACAACTTGGAGTTATCGCTTTCGTTGCCGGGCGTTTCTCTTTTTTATGCCGTCGTTACTGGTGTTGCATTTATTTTAATGTACTTCATTTTACCCGAAACAGAAAACTATTCACTTGAAGACATCGAACTACACTTTTCAGACAATTCAAAGAGAATCACGGACCATAAAATTGCCAAAACTAAAAATGTTGACTTTGAATGTAATTAAGATGCGAACAAATAAACACAAAAGTGTGATATTTTGAATCGTATATTGTACATTTTTCTATTCCAGTTTCCTAGTTTGTTTAAATTGAGCAGTTCAATGGAATAGAATCCATTTGAGAGTTGCAAGAAAAACAGCCATGAATAACTATACCATAATAGAGTGGCGAACTACTTGAAGAGAAGGTATATCAGCTAGCAGTTTAGGGAAAATACATAATATTCTGAATAATAAAATAAAAAAAACTCAAGAAACATTGTTTTCAGCAACCGTGTAAGACATATATGAGTTCAGAAGTTATTGTATGCGAGTCTCGCTGATCAGCGCCATCATACATGAGTTCTCTCAACTCAATTTAGTTCCCTACCATTGAAATGGAAAAGAGAAAAAAAACAACAATAATAACACGGCCACACAGAGCTGTACTGTGCGTGCCGATGCATACATACACATATACGCTCTGTTCATTCTTCCATCCCACTACTATACGTATCTTACTGGTCAACAGATCTATGTAGCCATGTTACTGTTGTTGTTTTTTTTCTCTTTTTCGATTCATGCAGTGTAACTAAATTGAGTTCAACTATTGAATGAAAGATGGCACAGATGAGGGGCATTCGCATTTTGCCTCTTCATAGACTTACCCGATTGGTTTTCAGTGTAACATATGTATCATAAACATTGGCACAAATTGAGACTTTCGCCATTTGAACAACAAACACACATTAATAAGTTCTTTTTTATTGGTATAAACCATTATTCATAAGCTATCGAATAGCACATTCACTTTACACTTAATGGACCTTTGTCTTCAATTTTTCTCAAGTATTTTGGACCTTCGTCTATAACATACACCCAAAAACAGACTAGAAATAATTAAATTGGTGTCTTTTTGTGAAGTTAAACAGATGGTCCTTTTTTCATGGAAATTCTATTTTTTAAGAAGTGAGCCATTATTGTGGTTTTTTCTGCTTGCAAGCACAATTTTGTCTTTAATCAGATAGTTCTCAACGAATCCTATCGATTTCAACAATAATTGGTTGATAATGGAGCAAGTAATGGAGATTTAACCTTACATTTCAGCACTAAATTTTCGAATAATGGCTCTAAAACACCTTCTTAAGATGATCCTACCATACAAACACCCTTTATAAAAGTTCGGTTTGTCAACGTCTCTAGCCTTATATAGTAGTGCCCTAACATAATCAATGCAAAAGAAACCACTTGCACTTGATTCGTGGTTTGACTTGACGATGAATGTTTCACTGTCCAAAATGATGAATTTTTCAGTGCAACATGCTATGAGATGAAGTAAACATCCAATATTCGCCACTATTTGGAATTTTTTCGTAACTTATTTTGCTGATTCCTAATGATCGTGTCTAAATCTATTGTTTTGGTTCAGATTTGAATGTGTTAACCATAAGAATCACCAAAAATGAATTATTGCTTGACCAACCCGGTTTTCGGTACTTGATGACAATTTTGAAGGGTTTGAGCATTTAAATTAGGAATACGACTATACTTTTTGCTTTCTCTAGAATCTTTGTCTTCATACTAAGTCCATGAAACACAATACATGGTTCGAAGACAGATTGGTTCATCTTTAGACACATGCAGGATTTCGTTTGTACTTAGCTGTCCAAAGCAGTTTGCGACAGACTTTCGTAAATCCAATTTGTACGCCATCGCGAATGAATGTATTACGTCGGATTGAGTTTGACAGTAGTCTCGAGGTACCGATAAATGCACTACGTGCGTTGGTTGACATTTTTGTGTTTGTTATTGCGTTCTAATAAATGTCTCAGTTTGTGCCAATCTTTATGATACATATGTTATTTTACAGATTTATTATTAGAAAAATTAAGATGGAAAGGTTTTTTTGTGCCAGTGTTGAAACAGGAATGAATTCGAATCTAAAACTCTCTTTAATTGTTGTGCGTTTTCAACACCTTCAATTGATGGATATTTTTCATGTGAAGTTTGGCAGCACATCGCCATGTAAAGAGCAATTCACACTATTCGCATGAAAATGGTTTAACGCCAGTATGGTGAGTATGCATATGGCCTTTCAATTGTGTTGAATCTCGCATTACAATTTTGCATAAATAGCACTGGTCGGTCCGTCGTTTGCACCGTTCTTCGTGTTCCTTCTTGTCGCCTTCTTCTGCAAACTTCTTCCAGCATTTTGAGCAACAAATCGGTTGTTTTCTGTTGTGCGTTGCCACATGTCGCTTAATATTCCTTTTCTGACGGAATGCCTTTTGACATACACCGCACGAAAATGGTTTTTCACCAGTGTGCTTTGATTGCATGTGCCACTGCAAGAGACTTTTGTTAAAACATTTGTACTGAGTACAACGATCTTCATGCCATTTCTTATGGTTTTCGTCTTTGAATCGTTGGCCGCATTTCCGGCAGTCAAATAGCAGTTGTTCGACATGGGATCGTGAATGCACATAAATGGTATTTTCTAGTAAATGTTTTGGAGCAAACACGGCATTTGAATGGCTTCACGCCATTATGGATTCGCATGTGTTCTTTCAGATGTGACAAATCCTGGCTTGTGCTCTTACATAAATGGCATTGGTATTGGGGCCGTTTGCATTTAATTTCGTGGTTAATCTTCTCGATTTCTTCTGTGAAGCCAATTTGGCACTTCGAACAACGGAACGGTAATTTTGCTGCATGGACTTTCTTAAGACGATTGAGATTATACTTGTGATTAAAAGCTTTTGCACATATTTCACAAGTAAAGGGCCTCTCGCCGGTGTGAACACGCATGTGCCGTGTGAGTATTGACTTGTCTGATGTCGAATAACTGCATACACTACACTTGTGCTTCTTCAACTTTGATTTCTTTGTTGTTTTGCCCTTGCGCACTTTCTTTGCACCTTTTGGCTTCTTTCTATTGCCATTTGATGTGTATGAATTTAATGCGTATAAACCACATATATACGGAGTTATTTGCAAATATTATTTGCAAATATTCTTCGGTTTATATTCTTATACGCAGCATATTCGTAACTTATTTTATTCGATATTTTCCCCTAGGAAAAAGGATTTTTCAAACAAATTTATACAAAAAATCCAAAATCAAAAATTCTTTGAAAGAGAATGTTTTACAATTCTATAGCCACGTTTTGAGATGAAACTCATCACTGGGATGGAATTACTTCCAGAAAAGAAGGAAATGTTTGGAATATTCCGAGAGAATTTCACACAGTAAGAGACCTTATTTCTTGGGAAAGGCAAGTGTTACATGTTAAGTTTGACAACAAATGCAAATATTAAAAATAATCACGAAATTAATAGAATCAAACGGTCACATTTCTTGTGAGAAATTTTGCAGAGAGGAATTTATTGATTGAGTTCAACTATTGGGTATACAATTTTAAAATATCTTTAAAATAATCATCTTATTTCAACGATTGATATATATCGATGAAGTGTTCCATTTATATTCTTTTATAAGTAACAGTTAGATAGAAAATATTAGAAACATTGAGCATTGATAAATCTTAATTATCTTCCGAATAATGCACTTATTTCCGTTGATGGAATCATGAAACAAAAAGACCATCTCACCTTCCTCTTTCTTTATATATTTGAAATAGCCTATCAATCAAATTGAAATTCTATATGTGCTTTCTGGTTGCCTGTTTAAAAGTTTGGAAAAAAACAAATGATAGAATAAGATCATTGAAATCAATGGAATTGTGGATTTATAAAGCTTTCATTTAGTACAAAAGTTAATGAAATATTGTTTTAAAGAAGCTTTCAAAATGTATTGTTTTTTTTCTCGTTCAAATGCAATTGTTTAAAATTTGAATTTATTTTTGTTTTGTTCGTTGTTTATATGAAAGAAAATGTTGTCGTCGAAAATCAATAAAATCAAATCTCCAACAAATGTTCGAGCTATAGGTCGATTACCTTCAAGCCATAAATTATATGCCCGCGGCCGCTATCATTTTGGAATGCAATGCTTAGGCCCTTCTCTGATGTTACTTCGCCAAGACTGCATCTGGAAGCGTAGGCCATTCTGTGGTAGTTTGAAAATTCTATACAAATTTGGTATGTGTTGCTTGCATTGATAACGGTTGGTATCGGAAGCTTCATGTAATTTACTGGACGGCAATGAATGTTCATCGTCTCTTCAATTAGAATGGTTCCCGTTTCGGTAGGAAATGAATGGCCGTTTATTTCCACAATGCTGACTTTTGCATTCAATACACTGAGAGCGTTATGACCATCATAAATGTAGGTAAAACCCACTCCGCCAAGCAACGTCATCTTGTTCGACGTAATGAAAACACTTTCACGGCTTTGGAGTTGTTGCGCTGCAGAATTTGTTTGACTTGACACACACTTCCAAACTTTGCTCTCGTCCCAGAAAATTCGAGGATTTTGATTAAATTTTTTAGATACAAATTTCTTTAACGTTATAGAATGCATTATATCGCCTAATTCATCAGCTGTAAACATTCCAACACACTTGAGTGTGGCTTTCGAAAATTCCTGAATTGTCATTGTTCCGAATCGAATTAAGAACAAACAATCGCCCAATTGGTACCGCAAATTCAATCCATTTTTTTCGTCCATCCACTCGTTTTTTTGGCATGCATTCTTTGCCCAAGCCAAGCAGCGATTAAATACGGTTGATTCTTTGCAACGAAGATTCAATTTAAGAATTTCACGTAACAATTTTTGACTGCAAACGAGGAATCCATACGATTCTAGCACTCGTTCAGCATTCGAAATAATGAATTTATTACAAAATTGCTTCAACTGTTGGTGTTCGTGCAGTATGGCCAAGTCATACACCCAGCAAACGTTGGTCCATGATAAATTGTCTGTCAGATATTTGGCACATCCATCCATGCAGTCGGCGACCATGTTTTTATTGGCCAAATACATGATTTCAGGGATGTGCTCCATTGTGAATGTAACAGTGCCGAGGTAAAAACACTGCAAAAATTCTTTGAACGCCTCTGGCGATGAATCGACGATTTCCACGTCACCTTTTTCCTTAATTGAACCGTAGAACTCGGCATGGAATACAGAGCTTGCGGAGGCTAAATGCACCTTGTGAGCTGGCACTTTTTCGATTAATTTTTTTGCAGTAGCATTGGTCGTGTTTTCTTCGTAAAACAAAAAGTTGACATCCGCCAAATCCGGCTGCAAGTAAAGACCAGCCCCAGCCTTGTCATGCAAATGAATCTCGTACTGTTTGGCGGCTTGTTGTTTGACAGAAACATGTTGCTTGGTGTTTGGGGCCATTTTTTGGTTAATGTTCGGATGGAATCGGTTAAAAAGATGCTGTAAAAAGTTTTCAAATGAGATTTATTTCAGAATTAATCGGCTTTCGTTCATTCGACAGAAAGTAAATGTACGTTTATAAAATTCAATTTTAGTAGAATGGTCTTTATTCAGGGACACACAAAAATGTGTCTATTCATGTTGTTCCATACACAATCCAATCACGCTATGTTTCTTTCGGAACAATCGATAAATCAAGGGAATTTATATACTTCGGTTGTTTTTAGAAAAAATTGCTTCTTTTAAAAACAGAAGGGTACGATCATGAAACACCAACTTGTACAAATGTTTGACGCCATTTCTATACAAATGTGTGTTTGTTAGCGACCATAGACGTCATATTGAATTCTTTTTCCAAGAATTGAAAATGTTGTACGAGAAGAAAAAAGTTCGATTTTTGGAAAAGTTCCATGGCGCGACTTGGGGGCAGTGTTGGGTAAAGATATTAGATAAGATGAGATACCAGATAAGATGCCAGATAAGATGATATCTTATATCTTGTCTTATCTTTGACGAATATATCTCATCTTATCTAGATAACTAAGTTTTCTTTCGATATCTTGGTGGTATCTTTAGATCTTTTTAAGATATTTTGAGATTTTTACGAAAAAATTCAAAAAAATTTGGAAAATATATCTTATCTGCTTATAAAATTATTTATATGAAAAGATAATGAAATTATCTAGATACTTTTGAATATCTAGATACTTAGAGTTATCTAGATATTTTTGAGTATCTAAAGTCCAAAATTATGTGATTTTTTCTGCGTAAAAATATCTTTGAAAGTATCTATTGTAAGATACACCCAAGATATTATCTTATCTTTGCATTTTTTTACAATTACCCAACACTGCTTGGGGATAATTTTTAAGAGCCGATTTTAATGTAAATAATGTTTTCAAAACGTTGTAGAGAAACAGAACTTACTTCAGATTTATTTGCCAAACAAGATTTTTTGTGTGTTGGGGTACCACTACTAATGGACGTAAATTATGGAAAATTTTGCTGTTCACGAAATTTGGCAAGAAATTTAATCTTTAGAACGAAGCTTTTATTTTGCAATACGATTAAATGATTTTACTGAAAATACTTTATTTTAATGCTCAAAGATGGAAAATGGATTGAAAACTTTATTCCGCACAAGACGAAATATGCTATATCAGATACGAAGTATGATGCAATAGTCGCTTGTTAGTCGAATAATGTTTGGCACGAGAGGAGATGACAGTGCACCATCTTTGATCATACAGAACGACACAGAATGATACGTCAAAATTGATGAACTTTCAAACTGTGTGCGAACGTTTTTCGCGCCATAATTCAAACAACGAAAAAAAAATTCGTTAGCATAAAACTTTATAATAGTAAATTTAATACATTCAGACGATCTTTTTTCCAAAAACCAAATATGTTCTTTTTACTTTTCCGCACACATAGTGTAAGGTGAAAAGTATTGTAATCGGTCAAAATTTTGAAAACTTCAGAAACATGTTTTCTGGACGTTTCTGAGGTCAGCGAACCCGAATCAGGCCGTTTTGAGCATGGTTTATGTTATTCTGTACGTCGTACGTCGTACGTTGTACGTCGTACGTTGTACGTCGTACGCAAAATTTGTTAGCAAGATTGCGCTCATCGTAGAAACTTAATTCAAAATCTGACTTTACAGGATGATTGGGGGTCCCGAGGAATAGAAATCATTAGCTTTTGAGCGACTTTGGTTGATGGGAAAAAATGTCATGCCTGGAGTGATACCTACATCCCCCCGACATGAAAAAAGTGACATGGTGGCGCCATGTACCTGTAATATGGTGGTGAAAGAACAAACTTTGCATGTGCGACCACACAACGTATTTGCGACCACACTGTGATAGACGATTTGTTTTTTCTTCTACTTTTTTTTAAACGAAATAAATTTTAAATACAAAGATGATGAAATCGCAAGGAATTTTCTAATTGTAAACATTTTATTTTTGAAAATAGATAAATTTTATGTTCACTCTTTGCGACCACGCACATTTTGCATTTGCGACCACAAATTATTTCATCCAAGTTGATAACAACTAACATCAATAATGTGGTCGTACATGCTCTTACATGAAAATTTGTTCTTTCACCACCATGTTGTACATGGCGCCACCATGTCACTTTTTGCAATACAGTGTCATGTCGCAGGGATGGATACCTATGAAAAAGAGTCCAATTTTCGTCCAAAAGTCATACTTAATGTGGACTTAAACATTCAAAAATATGTATTGGGGGGTTTTTTGGCACGAGAAAACCGAATCTGAGGTTATTTTTGAGATACAATCAATTTTTAAAACAGTTTCCTTGAAAAAATCACAAAAAAAAATGAATTTTTGTATGGGAGCCATGCCTGTATGCTACCTTAATGACGTGAAACTTTGCACAGTCTATTTTTTACACAAAAAAATAACATTCTGAAAGTTTGAAGAGATTTCAATCAAAATTAGGGGTACCTCCCATAAAAAATTTTCAATTTTTGGCTCAAAAACGAATATTTTGCATGGGAGGTACTCTTAATTTTGGTTAAAATTTCTCCAAACCTTCCGAATGTTATTTTTTTGTGAGTTATGAAAAGTGTTTCAAAAATAATTTCTATGGCAAAATTAACGTCAGACATATTTTTTAATACAGTTTCCTTGTAAAAGTCACAAAAAATTGAATTTTTGTATGGGAGCCATGCCTGTATGATACTTTAATGACGTGAAACTTTGCACAGACTATTTTTTACACAAAATAATAACATTCTGAAAGTTTGAAGAGATTTCGATCAAAGTTAGGGGTACCTTCCATACAAAATTTTAAATTTTTGGCTCAAAAACGAATATTTTGTATGGGAGGTACCCTTAATTTTGGTTGAAATTTCTCCAAACCCTACGAATGTTATTTTTTTGTGAAAAAATAACCTGTGCAAAGTTTCACACCATTAATATAGCATACAGACATGGCTCCCATACAAAGATCCAAATTTTTTGTGACTTTAGTTATGGAAAGTGTTTCAAAAATAATTTTTATGGCAAAATTAACGTCAGACATATTTTTTATAGTATTTTGTTAGAAAATAGAATACTTTCAAATGTCGTACAAATGGGTTCATCATGAAAGTGTGAAAAATCTTTTCTCGGGTACTTCTGCTATTAAATTAAAAAATATTTCGTTGCCAAAGTTGAAACATATTTTTTGGTCTCGAACTTTACGACGCTTGAAAGGCTTGAAAAATCGAACAAATATTATTTTGAACTTTCTTAATAAAATACGCAACTACCACAGTGCGGAAAAGTTCGTCTTACTCCCGTAAGACTTTTTATTTCACCGAAAATCAATCGCAATTTATCAAATTGACTGCTTGATTTTAGTCATTGGAACGCTTGTAAATGTCCGTAAATACTTTTTTCTGCCAGCTTTAACAAGATTTTATTCTCCACCATCATTGGATGTTCGTCCTCAATTTTGAATGAGTCTTTTATGAGTCTTTTTTACTTGCATAACACTTGATCCTAATTATTAATTTCAAAACAATTTTAATGGAGGGACCTTATTTCATATTGAGATAAAAAACTACTCTTTTTTGTAATGCATATTTGATTTATTTTATGCAAAAGTATAGCAACAGTTGAATTATTTGTTTTACCGTATGAACATGTTTCTTATTCGATTGTTCTGATTAAGTATTACGTAGGCGACTATTTAAGTTTCTTCAATATGTATGTTTTAGTATTGCCCGATGCAAACCATTGTCATATTCGTTAAGTTTAACATTTTGTAGCATAAACGTTCTCAGAACGTTTTGTCATTCGATCGTTATTTGTATTGTTTACCGTAACATGTAAATTGCGTCTCAGCCAAAAAATGAATTTTACTCGTGAAAATTTTCGAGCGATTATTTTTTTCCACTTTCGATTGGGTGTATCACAACAACAGTGTTTTGATCAACTTCATTTGGCCTTTGACGATGAAGTACCAAGTCTTCGGACAATTTATAATTGGTACAACGAATTCAAGCGCGGTCGCCTATCGCTCATCGACGAGTTCCGCGAAGGTCGTCCAAAATCAGTTGTTGTACCAGAAAACATCGATGCTGTCAGAAATATGATAATGGAAGATCGTCATGTAACATATCACGAGATTGAGGCATCCCTGGGCATTAGTGCGACCAGCGTATTTAAGATTTTACATGAACATTTAGCTGTCAGAAAGATTTGCTCTCGTTGGATACCACATAATTTGACAATCGCTCAAAAAAAGGCTCGTGTCGATTGGTGTAAACAAATGCTCAAGAAATTCAATCGTGGTGTTTCAAAATCCGTGTATTTTATCGTCACTGGTGGCGAATCATGGATCTACGCGTATGAGCCCGAAACTAAACAGCAGTCGACTGTATGGGTCTTTCAAAGTGAAGATAACCCAACAAAAGTTGTTCGAGCTCGAAGTGTTGCGAAGCAAATGGTCGCCTGTTTTTACGCGATAAGTGGTCATGTGGCAACAGTTCCACTAGAGGCTCGTAAGACCGTCAATTCTGATTGGTACACCACCATTTGTTTGCCCGAAGTGTTTGGTGAAATAAGAAAAAACAACCGCCGTCGCAAAATAATTCTTCATCATGATAATGCGAGCTCTCACACATCTCATCAAACAGTCGATTATTTGACCGGTCAAAAGATCGATTTAATGGGTCATCCGCCGTACAGTCCTGATTTGGCACCCAACGATTTCTTTTTATTCCCGAGCGTGAAGAATAAACTGCGTGGTGAACGATTTTCATCGCCCGAAGAAGCAGTTGATGCGTTCAAAACACACGTTTTGGAGATATCACTTTCGGAGTGGCATGAATGCTATGACAAATGGTTCGAGCGAATGCAAAAGTGTATTGATCATCATGGCGAATATTTTGAAAAACAATAAAACCATTTTCGATGAAACCCCATTGTCTTATATATGTTTTTGAAAAAACTTAAATAGTGACCCTCGTAGTTAGGAATTACAAATATTTTTGAAGTTAGTTTACCATTTTGCAACGAATCAAATAAGTTGGCTGATGTGAATTCAACATTACTTCTTGATGTAATGAATATTTTTCATGTGTCGTTTGGCAGCACATCGCCATGTAAAGCACATTCCACACAATTTGCATGAAAATGGTTTAACGCCAGTGTGGTGAGTTCGTGTATGACCTTTCAATTGTTGTGAATCTTGCTTTACAATTTTGCATAAATAGCACTGGTAGGTTCGTCGTTTGCATCGTTCTTCGTGTGCCTTCTTGTAGCATTCTTCTGCAAACATCTTCCAGCATTTTGAGCAACGAATCGGTTGTTTTCTGTTGTGTGTTGTCAAATGTTGCTTAAGACCATGTTTTCTACGGTATGCCTTTTGACAAATACCACACGAAAAAGGTTTTTCATCGGTGTGCTTTGATCGCATGTGCTGCTGCAAATGACATTTGTTAAAACATTTGTACTGACATAGATAACAATTGTATCGGCGACGGTTGCAACGATCTTCATGCGATTTCTTCTGGTTTTCGTCACCAAATCGCTGGCCACATTTCTGGCAGTTGAATGGCAGTTGTTCAACGTGGGTGCGTAAATGCACATTTAGATGATGTTTCATAGTAAATGTTTTGGAGCAAACACGGCATTTGAATGGTCTCACACCATTATGGATTCGCATGTGTTCTTTCAGATGTGACAAATTCGAAGTTGTGCTTTTACATACATGGCATTGGTATTGGGGTCGTTTGCATTTATTTTCGTGGTTTATCTTGTCGATTTCTTCTGTGAAGTCAATTCGGCACTTCGAACAACAGAATGGTAATTCGGCTACATGGACTTTCTTATGGCGCTTCATTTTACTCTTCTCTTTAAAAGCTTTTGCACATACTTCACAAGCAAAGGGTCTCTCACCGGTGTGAACCCGCATGTGCCCTGTGAGTATTGACTTGTGCGATGCCAAATAATTGCATACATTACACTTGTGCTTCTTCAGATTTGGTGCGACCTTTGATTTCTTTGTTGTTTTGCCCTTGCGTACTTTTTTCACAACTTTTGGTTTTTTTCCATTGCCATTTGATGTGTGCGGCATATCATCACGGTTTGGATTGTCAGCATTAGCATCAACTAGACCATTTTCGTCGATTCCACTTTCGCCATCATCGTGTGCTGTGCCGCATTCCTTCTTTACACATTCATCTTCACATTTGATTTCATCCTTGACAACGTTCTGTATACAATCGTCGTCACTCTCGCTCTCCGATTTGATGGTAGCACCCGTTCCAATTGGCGATGGTGGCGGTGAGTACTGAATCATATCATTCGGCTCTTCTTTGACTTCTTCCTTCACCGTGATTTGTGAACAATTTGGCTTGCATTTGCACTTGTGGCCAACCTTTCTGCCACTAACACCCTTGCATCGAAATGGATTCATCGTTTTCCTGAATTAGGCACAAAAGTAAATACAAAACAAGAATAAATGTTTGGAATTTTATTAATTATTCCACTTATTCTGAAGCAATTAAAATAAATATGGAATGTCAAGAAATTTATCGGAATTCAATATGGCCTCTATTGATCACTCAATTCACACGATTATGGATTATTTCATTCTTTCGTTATGTATGTTTAGTGGCAATAGACGCCATGTTGCCTTTTTATTCCGAGAATCGGAATATGTTGATTGTCATGTAAATTTCAATAGACTTCAATTTGACGATTTATTAACAATTATTTCAAGCGGATTTCAATGGAAACAGCCTTCTTACAATTTTATAAAAATAAAATGGTTCAGTTTTGTTTTTTAGAACAAACCATTTTTACTCACCTTCGTGTATGTGTGTACGTGTACAACAGAAGAACTAGAATAACACCGAAAAATTTTTACTCTTAAATTTTGTGATGAAAATTTATTTTCTTTAGATAAAAATTCGATAGTGGCTGTTTTGGATTGTAATAAAATCGATAGATATGCACTTAGTGTATTTGAATGCCTTGAGCTGCATAGAGAGACCAAAATGTTTGATCCGCACACGATGAAGTATGATGATACAATGACGTAATATATGGAGTGATGCACGAAAGACGCAATCAGTGGCGCCAATTATATTTTGCTGAAGCGACGAATTGATGAGCTGTCAAATTGAGAGCGAATATGCTTTGCGGAAAATTAAAAAAAATTAAAACAAGTTCTTATTCCATCAAATTTATTCTATTTTTAAAAACGTTCATTTTTCACACAAATAGCCCAGCTTTCGCCCATGACATTTTGCCTCTCTGGAGTATCGCACCGTACAATCCATTCGTAGTCATTTGCTGGAAAATTTCCGGCTACAAATACCCAACCCACGGGTGTAATACTTCTGCAATTTCCCCCGCCACCAACTAGTCTTGAACCACTGGGACAACGTGCAACCGCCACGGGCCAGCGAAAAGCAACTACTTCAGCTCTAACCAGTTCAGTCTCAACTTTCTGCATATTTACACGAGAAATTGTTTCAATATTTATGGAAGGAAAACGAAACGAAAGAAATTTACATAAAGAAATACAAAAAGTGACAAAATACTTGCCATAAAATTTCGACGCTTTGTTTTATTCTGTTCGTCAAATGAGGGAAACTTTTCTTCGATGAATTTATCAAGTTTTTGCTGAATCGTAACCTTAATTTCGCCATCGATTGATTTTCCCAGAAACTGTAGCAAAATAGTAACAAATTAAAGCGTAAATTTGGGTTAAAAAGATTGGAAATTGATGACCAAACCTGTGCATTGGCTTCATTCTTCACCCGTTGATGTTGTTGCCAAAGATTACCGTGTTCGAGGTATTCGACTTGGTCAAGAGATCGTTGCATTGAACTGCTATAGTGATTTTGACTCTGTTTGAACGCTTCGAGCGTTTTAAATAGGTCCGATTCGAAGTTTTCCAAGTCTCGCAACAGTTTTTCACGAAAACTGACAGCGATGTCTGCATTTCCCAATTTCTTTTCATCAAACTAAAATTCGAAGGCATTTTGAGTGAGAACAGAAAAAAGGAAGAAGAAAAATAAATACACAAACCTCCGCCAAAGCAGCCCATTTTACTGTTGAACAGACATTGTGTAAATTAAAATTCTCCAAATTTGATGCAAGAATCTCGTTATGCGCCTTTTGCTTGGCTGAGTTAAATGCTTCACGACCAACTTTATCATTATACAAATTTGCTTTTTGCTGTAATCAATCAATAAAAATGGCATTTGATGTGTGCGATAAAGTAGAATGTCTTAGAAAAAAATGTCAAAATGCTCAAACTTACAATAAAATCGAGTCGTTTTCGTTCATTTTCGGATTTAAATGAAATGAATTTCTCTTCTATGGAATTTTCAAGTTTATTTCGGAAAGAAGTCGCAAATTCCTGGCCACCAAGTTTTGGTTTACTCAAAAACTATTTAGAGAAATATTTTGGCAAAAAATAGATTTTTAGTAGAAAAAAAATGAGTTTTGCAGCGAAAAATGAGATTTTCAGCAAAAAAATTTATAAATGAATCGACCAAACCTGTGAAATAGCTGTATTCTTTGCGGTGGAATGGATTTGAAAGAATTCACTTTCACTAAAATATAATTTAACTTCGATAATTGATTTCTGCACGGCGTCCATATAGTTATTCAAACAGTCTGTGTACAGAATTTGATTGCTTGTTTCTGCTGTAGCCTATTTAAACAAAATAATTTATTCATAATTCAAAAGATACGAATAAAACATACCCTAAAAACGGTCGTTGGTGCGGGTAATGTGTCACCATTAAACACATTCGTGTATGCTTGTAAATATTGTATCAAATCTCGTGCTCTCAATATTTGTCCGTTGATCTTTTTCACTTGCAACTTTTCAGGCGCAAAAATACCGGCCACCAATAATTTCACGTACTGCTTGAAATCGGCTGAAATCTGTTCTAAACTACCCGTAAAACCGGATCCTTGTGCAACAATCAATCCAGGATGTGGCATTAAAAAGGCGTTGATTTCTTCAAAACTACTTCGAATGCGCGATCTTAATTGATGCATATCTTGTGTTTGGTCTTCATCTGGATTAAGAGTTTCGTTGACAATGACCTTATGATCATCCCATCCATAATTCGTTTCAAAAGCGTATGGCCAGTCTCGTATGATGAAGATTAGCTTTTGGAATGGTTTTTCATTTGTATTTTGTTCCACCAAAAGACGGCCATACTGTGAAAACAGGTCCAAATATTGTAAATCATCTTCTTTAATGTTTTGCATTAAATTGTAACATTGAACCGATGATAGAAGCGTACTCAACGCAAAAATAACTGTACAATCATGTATGCTGCTTTTGCTATCAAAAATTCCTTGTGTATCGATTAAAATGATCGCCACCTTTTCGCCATTTGAATATTCATGCGTAAAAACCTCAGACCAAATCCAAATTCCAATTGTTTCTGGTTTTCTACCGCTGCGATATTTGAACCCATTTAATCGGGTGTTGATGTCATTTTCTCCCAGAAAATCGGTTACATCGTGTTTTTTATACTGTTAAAACGACAAAAAAATTGTAAAGTCAAAATTGAAATGTGAAAAGATTGAAGTCGGGGTCTCACCTGAGCGTCCAAATATTTGATGAAAAAATTGAGCAAAAAACTTTTTCCTTGACGAAATGCACCAGCAACGGACACAACAACAACGTGATGATTTTTAATATTTTCATTTTCCAAAATTGATTTTAATTCATTCAATTCCAATTGAAATGTATGATTAACAGGGCTCACAAATTGAACGGCTCTCGGTGAATTCGATTCATTTGCGCACACTCCATGACATAAAGTACCAAGGAGAAATGGTAAAATGTATATTGCGATCATTGTGATTAAACCGTGAACTGAATTAAAATGTGAGACGTTCTTGTCATTTATAAGGTCTGAACTCATTTCGTTATGTGAATCACATAATGTGATAAGACGGTATCAGGTCATACGAACAGATGAAACTTTCATACACAAAATACACTGCTATAGCAAAATCAAGCAAAATTATAATGTATTTGGAAGTAATGCTTAATGTATCAGTGTATATAAACAAGTGGAATTTGAATTTTCTTTTACAAAAATGAACATATGTCGGGCTCAGAGGCCCGAAAAAATTTCAACTTGATAGACGTTATCTTGCTTGAGTTATGTCACATAACTTATGTGTGTCACAAGCAAGCAAACCGACACCGATTTTAAAGCTTGATGATATATCAAGTTGATTCTCCGCCAATAAAGAGCAGTAGCATATACGTTTTCAACGCTTTTTTTCTTTTTACGCTCGCAATGATAATCTTAAATGTAATCCTGCTGATGTTCCTTCCAAATTGTAACTTTCTCGGCTTCAATATTTTTTTTTACTTTTATGGCTAGCAAAGCTTGATTGAATATCGAACGCTGTTTCCGACCTATCATTTTCAATTATTCATAAATTATTAATAAATATAAATGCATTGCGAGTCGCAATTTGCGACAGTATCACACTCACGTCAATGCCGCAAAGTGCAAAAAATGAATGATTCATTAAGTAAACCATTGATTGATTGATGACTCCTTTCAGTAACGAACAGCACTGGTACGCCTTGCAAATAAGGTTCAAAATACCAAAGCAGTATTATGGCTAGATATTTATCTGCTGATATTTTTAGATGCTATTCTCAGTAGTGACGTAGCGTCACTGGCACAAGGTGCGTGACAGTGTGAATTACTTCATTCTATCGCCTGTGAGATACATACACACACGTAAAATAATGCGCTCAGCTGCTAAGAATGCAGCAGATAAATATCCAGCTGATATAGCAGCAGATAAATAACTGAAAATAGCAGCAGATAAATATCCAGCCAGTATACTGCTCTGCAAAATACACAGCGCATGCAATAGTTGTAATGATAACGGGACGAACATTAATTGGCACATGGACATCATTGCTTCGTTATTGCATGTTATAGAAAGAGTGAGGAAGAGAGCGAAAGGAAAAGAGAAAGAAAGGAGAGAGAGTAACAGATGCTTATGGTTCCTTTGCTTTCGTTCATGTGTTGATCTTACAGATTCGAGTAGCTCCAAAAGGTTACAGGGTGATGTTGTATGATTAACACAGCGACACACAATGAATGAAAGCAAAGGAACTATACATGTCTGTTACTCTCTCTCTCTCTCTCTCTCTCTCTCTCTTTCTCTTTTGTCAGTCATTCTCTTGTCTTTCTATGCGAAGCAAATAAACAAACAGGCAACTTTACGATAACGATCCCTTGAATGTATTGGTTGACCTTTTCGCTACACACTTTCATGTGCCACTTTATTTTCGTCTATTTATGATTAGAAGTTGTAATTTACAATCATTGTAAGTAATGTGTATTTTGATCCTTGTTTTATTTGCAAAACTTACCAGTTTATTCACTGAAATTAGTCATAAATCTAAATACAACTAACTAAAATGTTTTACTTAATGAAACATTGATTTCTTGCACTTTGCGTTGATACTGTCGCAATGTTTTTGATTTATCACATAAAATGATTAATATAACTTATGAATAATTGCACCAGAGAAACTGGAAACAGCGTATGATATTCAATTTGATCAATCTCCAGAAAGGTAAAAAACACATTTCATTATGAAGGCGAAAAAATTGAGATTTTGAAGGAACGCCAGATGTGTAAGCGTAAAGGGGAAAAATATTGAAAGTGTGGTGTTCTTTATTAGCGTCGATTTTTGGCGTATGATTCATCTGGTAGTGCGAGCTGATACTGTCTTATCATATTATGTGATTCACACAATGAAATGAGACCTTATAAATGACAAGAACATTTCAGATTTTAATTCAGTTTACAAAAATCAGTGTGTTATTACTCATATATTGAGTTTATATAATTTTCCTGTAAATTAGATAGAATTCATAGCAACAAAATCATGAAATTGATGTCGGCTCTCTTGCTTATTTATTTCGCACTTGCTTCCGAGGTAAGAAAATGTAATTTTAATCAATTTTTGTGTTTAATAAATTTTTCTTGATAGAAAATTGCTTGTGACATTATAAAAGCTGAAGCGGTCGCGTTCCGTTGGCCGGTGGCAACTGCGCGTTGTCCTGACGGTACGAAACTATTGGGTGGTGGAGGAAATTGTGAAAGTGTGGTTGCAGGTATTGGCTGGGTGTTTATAGCTGGAAGTCATCCGGTCAATAACATTGAATGGACCGTGCGCTGTGATACACCACAAAGTCAAAACGTTAGGGCGCAAAGTTTTGCTATTTGTTCAAAAAGCGAAAGATATTAATAATTTTATTCAATTCGCCGTTGTCAATAAATGAATGTTATTTCACTGAAAATAAATATTTGTTAAGTTTTTTTTAACCTACAACATTACGCAAGCTGTAATCTTTTGACGCTACTCGTGATCTGTTACTTGTCGCACAGTGAATGACATTATATACTGTCTACAAAGTAAGTATAGAAGCTTGACCAACAAATAAATGAATAAACAAACTCTGTGTTCGAATGTAGTTGTTTTTATTTTACAGCGTTCAAATGTAAATCCTTTTTTGTATCGTTAATTTCGAATATTTTTTTATTTCACAAGAAATAAGTGAGAAATTGAAATTAATCCAGAAGATTAAATTAAATTAAAAAATCTATTTACCTCTTTTGCGTACTTGTGTAAATTATTGAAAAGGTGTTTGTACGTGTTTTTTCTTGAAATGACTAATTTCTTCTACTTTGTACAATGTATACTGTATGCTCTAAGGATGACACATACAAATCCACTAAAGACTTCGAATATGTTGACAGTACAATGTGTGCGTTCTTTGCTTTGTATTTGTGACTTTTCCCCATAAACTGTATACATCAACATCAGCGTAACGTTGATCGTTTCTCAATTAATTCTAATTCTTATCCATTTTATCGATACTTTTTCGCTAGCTTTCTCGCATTTAGAATTTCGATTCAATAACTCTATGTGTCGAAAATTCCATAAATTCATGTATGATTGAAAATACTTCAGATTTTTAATTATTTGATTCTTTGAAATCAAATTTAATTCCATTTTCGAAACCTCAAGTTGCTCAGCAAGAAGTTCGATTGTATCAGCGACAGCCCTTCTTTCATACTTTTCGAACATTGACTATATTAACAACTTGTGTGATTGTATGCGTTCATTGCTACTTCATCATTACATCAGCATATTGATGCTCTGAGCTTTAACAACATCAACACATAATATAATATTTTTATTCGTTCGCCACCACCATATTGGTTATTCACACAACAAAAGTTTCACATATTAATTTTGCATTGAAAACATTGATTGAACTTCAGATTTACGTTGTTATTGGATTTATTTCAAGGTGAGTTAATATTGTGATGGATTTTATTGTATTCTTTTGACAATATTTGTCTTTGCTAAAAAAATATAAATGATTTTAATTGACAGCACGTGAGTTGTGATGGATGGTCGTCGAGACAAACCACCCGATAAAAATGGGTCAAACAAAATTCCGCCAGAAACTAGTGAATTGCCATTGTCTGAGGCCGACATAAAGTCAGAGCCAACGATCAAAGAAGAAAGAGAAGATGCAGGTGGCATTCTCATGGTGCCGACTTCAGAATTGGCCAACAATAGACCCAATAATGCAATTGCTGGTGACCCAAACGGTGACATAATCGATTTTGATGGTGTTTGTGATGGTGTTGAATTTAAACCAGAGGTTAAAACGGAAAAAATCGAAACGAAAGCTGAAGGTGCTTCTGATGGAGCC
This sequence comes from Contarinia nasturtii, assembly GCF_009176525.2. Lineage (NCBI taxonomy): Eukaryota > Metazoa > Arthropoda > Insecta > Diptera > Cecidomyiidae > Contarinia > Contarinia nasturtii. The sequence goes on from NW_022198772.1 coordinate 182,775, forward strand.
CAACAAGGTGACGTGCCGAAGCGATCGTCGGAAAAGGATGAACGAAAGTCAACTACATCGAATGGCAAAGCAACCAAAAGCATTGATGTCTGCAAAAGCAAAAGTTGCAGTGGCAAAAAGGACAGAGTTGCAGTGAAGCCAAGTGGGAAACAGCACAAATGTACAAAGTGCGAGTATGCTACTTCGCATAAAAGCTATTTGAAATACCACATTCTCACGCACACCGGCGAAAAATCGTTCCCATGCACCTTGTGTCCAAAACGATTCACCAGAAAAGATGGTCTTCAAAAGCACATGACAACACATGTCAACGAATTTCTATTCAGTTGTTCAATCTGTTTGAAAGGCTTTTCCCACAGCAACGACAAGTTGGAACATGAAACCGATTGCAAAGTTAAACGTTACGAGTGCTTTTTATGCAAAGAATACTCTACTCTACGCAAGTTGATTTGAAACGTCATATCATGCGAATTCATATTAGTCCTCGACCACTGAAATTCAAGTGTTCCGTTTGCTACAGAAACTTCAATCAACAAGCG
>NW_022198772.1:183323-206321 GCF_009176525.2 Contarinia nasturtii
TGAAATTCAAGTGTTCCGTTTGCTACAGAAACTTCAATCAACAAGCGGAAAAGGACGATCACGAAGGTCATTGTAAGCGACGTGGTTATCAATGTCATCTATGCCAGCAATTTAAAAGTCATAAGCACTCAAATCTAAAGCAGCACATACGAACTCACACTGGCGTTAAACCATTTCAATGCGGATTCTGCTCAAAATACTTCAATCAACAAGCAAATTACAATCAACATATGAAAATCCACAAGTAATTTCAAACTGATGTTGAAATCTTATGAGACTAGCTGAACACATGAAAACAAGTGTCAATGAATTTTTCTGAATAAACCAATAAATAATATAAAAAAAAAATTGAAAAAGGAAATTGTTTTTGTAAGCTTTACATCTTTATTACAGATTTTCAATAAATCAAATATTTTTGAAATGCTTTTCTTGTAGCAAAGGTAACTCACATATAGTTAACACATTGCAAATTTGACACGAATCATGGAAAAAGTCTTTTATTTGATTTATTTCAATCTTTTGTGTGAAATATTGTTTCAAACATTTTGCCAAACGATTGGTTCGATCCAGTCCAAATAGTAAGCAACTCTAGTGTAAATAGCTGGCAAACTACTGCCGCAGCCAACGCCGAACGACACAATGCCAACTACAGTGGCCACCGTTTTATTGGCGGTGAAGTATTGTAGTGGTCCCCCGCTGTCACCCTGGCAACTATCTCTTCTTCCATTTGGATCGTATGCACAATACTGTCCTTCAATGAGACCATTTCGAAGGCCAGCATCATTTACCGCACGATTCCAATTGATCATTGTAGAATTGCATTGCGATAGTGGCATCGATGTCAATTCCGTTTTGCGTAAAATTGTTGATTTTATATTTTCTATTAAATTGTAAAATTTTATTTATATATATATCGATCGTTTCCTTTTAAATTTGAATCCCAACTTACTCTCGGGAGAGATAATTCCCCAACCGGTAACAATGAGCTTCGTATCTGATGGTTCGTCACGTAAATCCGTTTGTAAACACGCTGGCATAATGTAACTCGAGAACGTGATCTTGTTCTTGACACGAATCAGGGCAATGTCATTCTGCTTGGTAATTGATGAGTGACGGGGATGGGTTATGATGCTCTTTAGGAAGATATTTCACAGAATTATTGACGCAACTTTTAGAAACAAAGTCAATTTTTTGTGATAAGCCAAACACTTTGAGGCTTTGATAAAACACAAACCTTTATATTACGATTGATCGCCCTTATGTCTTCCTCATCGTCACTATCGATCAAAGATGTCTGATGAAAGAAGTTCAATTTTAATAACATTCATTCAAAATTTCAAATTGAAAGATTGCATTCATTTTTTACTTACTTTTCCTAATCGCACAACAATGGGAATTTTCACCTTGACGCAATGGGCTGCGGTAAGAAGGAATTTGTTTGATATGATTGTGCCACCGCAATCGAAGGTTATTTTATAGTCTCTCTCGTTAATATATCCCAAGGCGGCCTACGAATGAAAAGTTTAGAAAATGCAGATGATTTAAAGAGCCACAGAAATTGTTAGAGGTGACATGTTTCTACCATCCACGGAAATTCCTCATCTGCCGCTATTTCGCCATGTGTAATACGATCCGCAGAATACGATTGACAGGCTAAAAAGACGAGATAAATTGAGAACCAAAAATATACGAAAAATAGTGTTTTCATAACCAACCTTCTTGTACTGATCGAACAATATCTGACTGGAACAAATTTTTGATGTGATAATGACCTAAATTTGATTCGATGTTGAATTATTTTGATGGATTCTATTTGTATTTCGGGTGTCATACTTACCAAACCTAATTGCTATATCTACCGGACTTTCTCCGTTTTTGTTTTTAATACTTTTATGCGCTCCGTTTCCGAGTAACAATTTTACTATCTTTTCATTGCCTGGAAGGTTAATATTGACGAATAAATACATTTAGAATAAGCACAAATATTCCGAAAATTTAACTAAGTCTTCTCTGCCGTTATGTGTAATACATAGCTTCTGTGAACCATCTTTTTGTGGTGGGGTCGGACTACCCTTGCAAAACGGTATTGAAGTTACCCCCTTCGAAAATATTTTATTTTATTTCTCATTTAAAGCCAATACGACTTTTACTACCCGTATTAGAAGAATTCACACTTTGTGTACACTCGGCACATCAGCGCTGCTTAGATGAATATCAGTAGTAGAATTCACTGCGACGTGTTCAAAAAACATCAAGTAGCCATATGTAATTGTTTCATTCTCTTTTGTGCGAACTTTCTTTGACTGTGTATGGCTGTGAACAAACAAATGCATTAGATGCACGAAAGTTCACAGTGAACTCTACGGGCTGATATTCCGTGAAGCAGCTTTAAAAGAGTTGAGTTGTCTTTCACATTCGTTGAAAGAAAATTACTCCCTAACATTTGAAGAAGACATTTTAAAACTGATCCCTAGTTGAATTGCCAACTTCAGAAGTTAGTTCGGTTCCCTTAAAATTTCATAACATGTATTTATTCTTAATACCAACCTTTCTCGGCTGCAAAATGCAAAGGCACCCGGTTATCGTTGTCAACTTCATTAACATCGGCTCTGTTTTCGAGCAGAACTCTGACCGAATCGATTTGATCATTGTTAATGGCTTCAACCAGCGGTGTTCTGCCATTGGCACTTTTGGCATTTACATAAGATCCATATCTTAGCAGAACCTTGACGATTTCTACTTTGTCTGGAAATTATCCATGAATTATAAATGAGAGTTAAAATGTTTGTAAAAATGTATACTCAAAATTACCATCTCGTTTCACCCAATTTTGAGTCGCTAAATGGAGAGGTATACATTTCTCGTAATCTTGAGCATTCACGTCAGCATTGTTTATGACCATAACTTCAGCAACTCCCGCGTGACCGTATATTGCAGCTTCGTGAAGCTGTGCGTTTAGGTGTTCGTTTATAAGTTTATAATTTTATAATAAGTTTAAAGTTCGTTTATAAGTTTACCGGTGTTCGTTTATAAGTTTTGTCTATGGCTTTAACATCGGCTCCATTATCAAGTAGAAGTTTAGCCACCTCGGCTTTACCTAACGATTCAATCAAATGAAAAACATTTTATTCAAAAGGTTTTTGGGTACTCAAAGAAAAAAGGCAGCTAACACCGAATTATCGGTGGAACAGAGCAAACTGAATGGTAAACATGGTCGAAAGTTCAAACGAAACTGACTAATTCACTGATATTTTCGCTGATGTGGAAAAAATATAGTGATCAACAAAAAAAGAGACAAAATATTGAATAAATACCAATTTTAATGTTCTCATTTTGTGCCGATCCATGCAACTAAAAATAAAATAAAATTTAGAAATAATATATTGGAATGCGGATTTAAGCCATTTTGTTTTGTAAATGAATACCGGCGTCCAATCTCCAATATCCTTGGCATTAACTTCAGCTCCGTTTTCAATCAGCGCTTTAGCGACCTCAAATTGTCCTGAAATTTCATCAAATGAAAAGTTCGGAATTTTAAATCGACAAAGAATGTAACTACCATTCACAGCTGCATCAAAAATCGGTGTACGGTGGTGTACACCATCTACAGCATTAACGTTAGCTCCATTTTCCAGCAGCAGTCTTGTGATCTCTCCCTTGCCTAAGTTAGTATGTAGATAAAGTCCCTTGAAATGTGGTTCCGAAAATTTTGTTGTGAAATTGTCAAATACCCTTTTTCAAATGAGCCATTTGGGATACGACGTGGAGACACGTGTATTTCCAGTTATCTTCATCATTCACACGAGCTCCTTTCTCAATCAGCACTCGTGCCACATCCACTTGACCTAAAAATTCATTAAATCAATATTCATGAATGTGAAATCGTAAATCGTGAGTGAGAATAGCTTGATAGATACCATAAACTGCTGCTTCAAAAATTGCCGTGCGTTTGAATTTTCTATCAACAGCATGCAAATCGGCTCCATTCTCGAGCAAGAGCCTTGCAACCTCGGCTTTACCTGTGAATCGATTCAATCAGATCAAAATGGTATTATTCATGAGATTCGAAATTGAACCATTACCACTTCGTATGTTTGGATCCTGTGCAGAGAGGTGGAGAGGTCTCCAATCTCCAATATCCTTGGCATTCACTTCAGCTCCTTTCTCAATCAGCACTTTAGCGACCTCAATTTTTCCATGGAAAGATGCCTCATGAAGAGGTGTACGACTATTTCCAGATTTAGCATTCACGTTAGCTCCATTCTCAATGAGAAGTCTCACCACATTTTCGTTACCTAGGTTCGTTATTTTGTAATAGTAATTCATTCAAAAAGAAATTGAAAAATGATTCTCATTACCAATTCGTGCGGCAATGTGGAGCGGTGTCCATTTATCTTTATCAGTCGCATTAATATCGATTCCGCTTTTTAGTAAGTCTGCCATTTGTTGCAAATTACCTGTAAGGTTAATGAATTTTAATCAATAAATTTTCTTTTGAAATAGTGCAATATTTACTCACCGCTATTGGCAGCTTTGTGTAGTTCAATCCACGATTCACTAAAATATAAAGGTTGCACTGTTGTATTATTTTTAGAAAAAAAATGGTAAAATAATCGAAATTCCACTCACTTGGCATCGGATCGCTTCAGGCGAACTCCTATAATTTATGCAGAAATGTACATGTTTACGATTGTTTCGAAATTCAATCGGAAATGTATGCAAAAAGAAATAATTTTACCTGAAGAACAACTGACCGAAACGAAACAAGCGCTCACAAATAATGCAACAGATGACTTCATCGCTTCAAACAAAACACAATAACAAACGCAATTTTTTTTTGTCAACAATGTAGAAGAATGGGCTGAAATGGAATTGAAAACTCGTTTTAAAAACAGAGGGAGTAAGCAAGGTAAAAAACGTTTTTAATCATTCATAATAATTGTAAGATGAGATATGAGACTAAACGAAAGTGATGAGGTCACCGAACTTGAATGACGTAGCTATTTGTGAGATATCGTATAAAACTAGTTTCAGAACTATATTGAATCTGATTTGCGATCCCGCCTCAAACTATGCATTTAAAATTATAGAGATAACGTCTGGGGTCTAGACATATATTTTGAACTATTTTTTTTACACCAGAAATTGGTTTGAACACGAATTATTTGCACCAAATAATAAAAAGGTGACTTCACAATCACGGGTTTTTTCCATCTTCAACTTAAACCGAAATACATAAGTGCACTTCATTAAGATTCTAGACGTTCTTCAGCCACATAATTTCATTTTTTTTTCTATTTAACGACTCTGCGCACTTATCAAATTTATTTAATAAATTATATTTTGGAAACAGATTGAAAAGTTTGATACTCACACGAGGTGTGACGTCACATAAAAAACTTTCTTCACCAAATTCCCTGTGTGTGTGTTTTTTGTACAGAAAAGTGAAATTGAATGCAATAAAAATCACAAACACTTTTTCAGTCATTGGGCTATTTTGTAATTACAGGTCTTAAGACATGAAAAAATCTCCTATTTGTTGCTAAATATCTTGTCCTATTTGTGTATAGGTTGCTATTTACACAATATATTTTTATGTCATACAAAATAGCGTGAACCAATCTTAGCCCAATGTAATCACTGCACTTTTAAAATAATAAAGAGTTCCTGTTAAATTTTAAAACAACCTAAATTCCTTTCAAATAAAATGCAAACATCTTACACTGAATTTCGTTTTCTAACTGAATATTTGAACTTGTGTCCGAGCTGCATTCGAAATATATTATGTGATCGTCGAACCAATACAATGACCGTGCAAAATAACCAGCTTTAAAATAAAAATAGCACTTACTGGTATTCGCATTTTTTACCTGTGTGTTTTGACTATATTCTCTCTTTCCTTGTCGTTTGTTTATCCCAATTCTTTTTTTTGTTGTTCTTTTTTCACTTTTCCCAGTGTGTAATGCAAAAGTATTGTAACAGAGTCCAAGAAATACACTGTACATGCGAAAAAACTCTTTTGGGGTCGGAGTTGATAAATTATTTTATTTTTGTGACTTATAGAGCAAAATTGTTATTGTATTGGGCGAAGATGCTTGCTTTACTTTTCATTAGTACCCCTTCGAACAATCGGCGCCTTTTGAAAGGTGCCCGCACCATTTCTGCGCCTTTTAATGAAATGACGAGAAAAAGAATAAACAACACATCGTATGACTCGTATATAAACAGTGTGTACGAAAAACAGCATAGTAGGCGCAGATTCATTTGATTTTTGGTATTTTTTGTTCCTCTTTGTGCGGATCTTCGCCGCAGAATGTAGATTCAAACGAAGAAGAAGTAGTATGGTCTTAGCATTTTAGCATACAAAAAATCGAATGAACTACTATGCTATTTTTCGTACACGCTGTTTATATACGAGTCATACGATGTGTTGTTTATTCTTTTTCTCGTCATTTCATTAAAAGGCGCAGAAATGGTGCGTGCGCCTTTCAAAAAAGGCGCCAATTGTTCGAACGGGTAGTGTTGGTATACTGCTGTATCCTGTACATTGTACAAATACTGATCACTTTATGTATATATATTTTTTTAATGTATTAAAAGTCAACAATAGTTTTTTGTTTCTAATGTGTCTATATTCAACGGACTATTTAAAAAAAAAAATAAAAAAAATTCTACAAGATACATGATTGTCCAACTTTACAATACCTTGACTTGTTATGCCATCAGATTTGTCTCAAGGTCTCCTAAAGTCTTTTTAGACTGTTTAAATGTAATAAAAAGGGTTTGTTTGATTTACTATTACGCAATACGAAATCACGTTTATGATGAAAGAAATAAAAAAGTACGATAAGAAAAAATCTTAAAACGATTCATTTGTTGAAATCGAAAGTAGTACTAAATAGGTTTATTGCTGTTTATTTATCAAAACTTATCTTTGCTCATATTATTATGACTGATTTTGTGTTTCGGCGTTTTGAGATTTTTTAATTATATCCAGTTGATGTTAGGAACTCTGTCACTGTACATCATTCAATTGAAACACTTTGAAAATCGATTGACATTAAATAGATATATAGTTTCTTTAAAAATCTGTAATCATTGTGAAATCGTAACCTCAAGAAAATTGAGTATTTTCCCCATTTCCATCGATATTTATCGATTGAACCTTGACATTGTTGTGGCTACATTTTTATAGTGTGATATTTTGCGAAAAGTTAAAGTTAAGTAAAACTTGTGAAAAATGGAATCCAGAAAAGACGAAACAATTCCACTTAATCCCATCCACAGGCGATCCCATCCACACAGGTTTTACTGTAAATTTGTATTATAACTTTCTACATTACTTTTAACATAAATGTAAATGAAGTCGATTTTCGACAACTTATCAACGTCAAAAAAATGTCTCAATTGAACCGGCTTCGTGTTATTTCATAGTTATTATTTTTCGTTATCAGTTCTCATGATATTTTTATTGGTCTACGTAATTTTGTTGCAATCAAAATCATCTATTATCTCAACTTCAATAAATCTGATAGGTTTGAGTGAAAATGAATCTGTCAATCAGAACCCACGTCAATCTGCAAACTGGTTGTCAGTGATATTTTTTGGATGGTCAATAGCAATACTTAAAAGGAGCTACCGTGATATTTTACATGCCAAAGATGCATTCGAACCACTCAATGAAGATCGCTCTGACACACTGGGTGATCGACTCGAAAAGTATGATTGTATCAATAACTTTAATTATTGACAAAAAAAAAATGTGGGGAAAAACTATGAATTTTTTTCTTCAGAAACTGGAATATTGAAGTAACCACAAAACTGAAACCATCTTTATTGCGAGCGTTATCTAAAACATTTTGGTGTGAGGTGCTTATTTTGGGATTTCTTTACGCTTTTGCAAATTGCGTATGTAGTTTGTCCACGGCATATTTATTGGAGAGACTTTTAGCATTTTTTCGGTTTGTGCGAAAAAAACAGGTTCATCAATTTTGGACCTTCATCTGTAAAACAACCTTTATATTAAGTGTAAAATTTCACATTTTTTGCAGAGAAAATTCCGATGTATCGCGAGACGATGCCACAAAATACGGTATTGGCCTTTTCATTCTCAGTATGTCTTCTGAGTTCGGCTTTCTTCATTATTACTTCAATGGCTTTCGCTATGGTATGAGAATTCGCATCGCTCTTTCAAGCCTCATTTATCGAAAGGTGTGTGAATTTTGAATTTTCCGCATTTTTGCACCCATTTTGGAACGCATGAAAAAGTAATAAAATCGTTTAATTTTATGCAGACGCTTCGATTGTCACAGCAAGCTTTGAGCAGTACAGCTCCTGGAAAATTGGTGAATTTACTCTCAAACGATGTTCAACGCTTTGAAACTCTGCATTTTTTGCATCCATTGTGGATAGGTCCGATCACATCATCTTTGGCTGCATATATTTTATGGACGGAACTTCGATGGGCGGCTATTATTGGAACGGCTATTATTTTTGTCTTGATGCCTATTCAAAGCAAGTACTCATCACTTATTTTAGCACCAATATACCGAAAAAACCAACCAACATATCAAAACCATGGAAAAATACCGAAAAATGTTTAATTTTACGTTTGCTTCAGCGTTTTTTTGGTATTCGTTGGATCTTTCGGTCATTTTCATTAAACAAATAGGATAATATCTAAATTTTCCGTTTATTTAGGTTACGTCGCCAAATTCTTAACAAAGATCCGATTCGAAACCGCGATGCGAACAGATGAACGAGTACGTTTCATGGATGAAATTGTATCCGGCATTCAAGTGATCAAAATGTACAATTGGGAAAAACCCTTCGAAGGTCTAATCGCAACGGCCCGACGCCTTGAACTGAAAGTGATTTTGAAAAACATCTATGTTCGTGCATTCAATCTAACCGTATTCCTTTTTTCCAATCGAATCGCCTTATTTTTCACCGTCCTGTCGGTTATTTGGTTGTATGGCAGAGAAAATATGACCGTTTCCAAATTGTTTATGACGGCATATTTATTCAATGTCATTTCATATTCAATAAATCTACATTTTATTCGAAGTGTTTCGGTTGTAAGCGAAGGATTTGTTGCTATTAAACGTTTGCAAACGTTTCTTGACTACAAGGAAAAAGATGAACCAACAAATGGACGAAATACCATAAGTTCTAATAAATTGAATTCTCAAAATTTGTCCATTTTATTGGAGAATGCCTGCGCTGAATGGAGTTTGATTGAAAATCGTTCCCACGAAAATGAAACGGAGATCAAGTCGAGTCCACCATTTCGGCTTGAAGAAATAAATTTAAAAGTTCCAAAAGGGAAATTGATTTTTGTCGTCGGATCGGTTGGAAGTGGCAAATCAACGCTTATGCAAGTTTTATTAAAGGAACTACCTTTGGTTGATGGTTCGATGGGAATCAATGGAACGGTTTCGTATGCGAGTCAAGTTAGTTGGACTTTTACATCAACAATTCGACAAAATATCACGTTTGGACAACCCATGGATCGGTCACGATACGATGAAGTTGTTAAATGTGCCGCTTTGACGAAAGATTTTGAACAGTTTAGCAATGGTGATTTAATGTGTGTCGGTGAAAATGGGACGGGGCTGTCTGGAGGACAAAAGGCGAGAATCAAGTAAGATTGACTTTTTTGCAAGAGAATTGCTCGTTTTTGAAACCATCGTGGTTAAATTTCTTTCAATTTCAGCTTGGCCAGAGCCATGTATCGAAAAGCGGATATTTATTTGATCGATGATCCGTTAAGTGCCGTAGACACTCACGTGCAATCACATTTGTTCAATAAATGCGTTGGATCGAAGGGATATTTGGCAAGACAAAACGCCACACGCATTTTAATAACACACCAATTGCATTTCATGAAGAAAGCAGATTGGATTGTGGTGATTAAAGACGTAAACAACTTATATAATTTCAATCATTTCAATATTTAACAAGATCTTTTCATATACGAATAAGTAATAAGTACAAAACACTTCTTTCGAAGTTCCCAGTGTGACAGAATGTTCTGATATAAATTTTCAGTGACGCGTTCACTGAAATATGTACAAAATATTATTATTGCGTCGCCTCTTTCGCCGCAAAAAAATACCCGCCCAAGAGCGATGTCCGCTCGAGACCCTTTAGAAACATATCGAGTTCGGTCGGGGTCGGGCGCACTCCAAATTTTGATCGGTCGGGTCTGACTTTGGCCTCCTGAATGCCAATCCGACCGATCGAAATCTGTTTCAGGCGAGTTCGTTTCGGAATCGGATCAGCTCTAAGAACAATATTCGAAGATTCAATGAGGTCGACCTAAAAAAAATCGTCCATTTGGCAAGCTCTGCATCGTAGTACATACAATTTTTCATCCTTTTGATTGTTCAATTTCGTTCAGCACGGCTTGACTCCAATTTTCGATTGAAATGTCGATTGTCGTTAATAAGAAAAAAAATGTTTTTTGCTTCCAGGGAAAGATTGAAATGCAGGGAAATTATGACACGGTTTTAATGAATGGCCTTGACATTAACAGCATATTAAAGCGAAATGAAAATGACTCCATCGTAAATGGTAACAGATCCTTGGATTTGATGCAAAATCGTAAGAGTTCACTAGCCAATTCCGACGATGAAGCAGATTTCTTCAGAGAAAATACGATGCCTTTCAAAGAGATCACATTCACGAAAGAACTGGAAGCATCGTCAAAAGGAAAAATCAAAGGATCCCTTATACTAAATTATATCAAATCATCAAAAGTTCCATGCGCTTTGGCTCTTTTGTGCACACTTTTTCTAATCACTCAAGCGATTGCCAGTACTGCCGACATATGGGTTTCATATTGGTAAATTTTCATTTGAAATATTTTTTATCAAATTTATTAAAATAAATGACAATTCTAATCGATTTCAGGATAAGAATCGAAGAAAGTCGTGTTTACCGTGTGAATTCAGTGAATACATCCAACCAAACATCTCCCGTTGAGCCAACTTTATGGGAAGCTGATGAGGTATACTTACTTTACTCCTTTTTACTATTCCATTATTATTGAAGAAGGCTATCCATTCTTTCGATTATTTTTCCATTACATCCATTTCAAAAAATCACAATATCAAAATCTATTTAGTATGTAAAAAAGTAGTAAGGGTTGGATCACACACATATACACACATAAATTAAAAACAATTTGCAAATGAATTGAACGAAGCTGCGCTAGCAAACATTTTGCTGACGAAAATTGAGATTTGGTAGTAGTAGTAGTTCTATTCTTCCACAACAGAACGCGATTCTTAACACTATTACCAAATCTCAAATTAAAGCAATTTTGTTGCAAATGTGTGACGATTACTTTGCTCTTCCATTACTTCCATTACGTTCCATTACATATTGATTAATTTCCATTATTTCCATTCTTTTCTTTGTGATTAACCGTAGGCAACTGATGTATACGCATATGTTTATTGTGCAATTATGTGTGCATTGTTATTGGTAGCTATTTTTCGATCCGTGTTCTTCTCTTTGGTGTGTACGAAGGCGTCACAAAATTTGCACGACACAATGTTTCACGCGCTGATCTCGACTAATATGAAGTTTTTCAATGAGAATCCAGCCGGGCGGGTGATGAATCGATTTACAAAAGACATGGGAAGTGCAGATGAAATGCTACCAATAACACTATTGGAAGCAACTCAAATAATCTTACTCTCACTCGGATCGATCACTGTCACTATTTTTACGGATGTCAAACTTTCCGTCGTCATTTTGGTACTGATCGTCTTATTCTTTTGGCTTCGAAAATTGTACTTGAAGTGTTCCACGAATATTAAACGCTTGGAAGGGATAAGTAAGGCTTAAGTACATACATGTAAAAACAGTAAAAACGTGCCCCACGATGCCGAGGTGTTATTGGTACCGGAGAAGTGCGGGTACCAGTACTTATTCCTTATAAATTTTCAAATGCAGCATCTGAGTGACTGTTTCTCAGATCAATAAATGTGAAGAGGAGGCGCTCTGAGAGTTAGCACGGAAGAGCAAAAAATCGATAAAGACAAATAACGTCATGATTTTGGATATTCCTTTAAGTTTTAATACTTTGCTTCTCACTGCCTCACCCCTCAAAGCACCGCCAGCTCCTCAGAGCGCTCCACTTCACATATTATAAGTGTGACATATATTGCTCTGAGAAACAGTCTCTGTTCTGAATACAATAAAAACTTATAAGAAAAGTGTCCGCACCTCCGCAGTGCCTATAACATAAGGCTCTGCATACGTTTAACAAAAGATGATGTTAATGATTCGATATCTTCTAGCAAAATCTCCCGTATTTACCCACATTTCGGCTACATTGAACGGATTGCCGATAGTCAGAGCATTTCAAGCCGAAAAGGCGTTGCAAGATGAATTCGAAAAACATCAAAATCTCAATACGGGCACTTGGTTCATGTTTATTGGCGCATCGTATGGATTTGGTGTTTGTTTAGATTTGCTGGTATATATCTTCGTCGGCATCGTCATTTACATTTTCTTGGTGGTCAATGAAGGTTGGTGCCAAATAGTACCTGTACTCTCATTTCTTTAATTTAGAAATAATTCATTGATATAGGAGTAACTGGAGATCGAGTTGGCTTGGCGATAACACAAACACTTGGTCTATTGGGTTCACTTCAATCTGGCATTAGACAAAGCAAGTATTTAATAAATTACAAATCATCAAGTGTGCAATTCGGCTTTAGTCTCCGTTGCGAATGGTGTGATATATTAACAAGAATTGAGTCATAATTTGTGTCCCTTATTTCCAGGTGCCGATGTAATAAATCAACTCACATCGGTTGAGCGAATCTTAGAATACAGTCAATTGAAACCTGAAAAACAGCCACAAGTGCCACAAAAAGTGCCATCCGACTGGCCATCCAAAGGGAAAATTGAGTTCAAAAATGTTTCCTACCGATATTCGGCTGACGATGAACCAGTTTTACGTGGACTATCATTTTCGATAAAACCCTCAGAGAAATTCAGTATTGTTGGTAGAACTGGAGCTGGAAAATCATCGTTAATCAGTTCGATTTATCGATTGGCAATCGAAGAAGGCGACATACTTTTAGATGATGTCAATACATCTTTGATTAGTTTGAGTACATTGCGATCGAGAATATCAATTATACCGCAAGAACCAATTCTCTTCTCAGGGACATTACGAAGGTAGACGGACCGAACATTTATTAAGAAAAAAAGTGATAAAATGTCATGATTTGTTTGAATTGCAGGAATTTGGATCCATTTGAAGAGTATTCAGACGGGGAAATTTGGCGTGCACTTGATATGGTTGAGCTGAAAGAACTCGTATCGAAGAATAACGGGTTAGATATGCCGGTTCTGGCACATGGACAGAATTTTAGCACGGGACAACGACAGATTTTATGCTTGGCTCGGGCGATCATGAGAAAGAGCCGCATCATAATTCTTGACGAAGCGACAGCCAACGTTGATCTTCGGTAAGACTCATTTATATTTTCATTCTTTTTAAGAAGAACAAGTAATAGATACCTTGACGCTTTTTAAATGGGCTACTCATGTAATGACGTACTAGGGGATTTTATGTTCAAATGTATCATCTGACATCATCTGTGTTTCTTTCAGAACGGATGAAATGATTCAGAAAACGATACGAGAGAAGTTCACGGACTCTACAGTTATAACCGTGGCGCATAGACTCAATACAGTTATCGATTCTGACCGAGTTTTAGTTATGGATGCGGGTGCTGCAGCTGAGCTTGATGCACCGCATTTACTGATGTCAAATGAGAACGGAATATTCCGAAAGATGGTCGAAGCACTCGGGAAACAAGAATTCGATCATTTATGCTTAAGAGCCAAGGAACATTTTGATAAATTTTACATGTCCATTAATCATAAATATGGAAACTTTGATAAAAATAATTTTATATAGTACATCCAAAAAATAAAGGTAAAAAAAAATCTTGAAGTTTTAATTTCTTCATGGAAATAGATTCGTTTATTTTGCGCAAAAACATAGAAAGGAATTACAATGAACTTGATTTGTCGATTTTGGCAATCAAATATATTGTTATTCTTTTGCTTCTTCAATTTCTTGATATTAAAAGTTTCATATCTTATTCTCTAGCTTGATCGAAGGTGAAATTCAAGATAGAAAAAGTTAATTGACATGTGTTGATCTTTTTTAGACATAGAAATATTTTTCTAAATTAGAAAATCGGATTTTGATAATTTGCTGCTAATCAACGTTTATATGAATTGATTTTGAGATGAAATACTATTGTAATCATTTTTTAAAACCGTGTACCTTTTCCATGTGTTTATTAGCGCTACCAAGTAGCGAAAAACGACCGTCACATAGTTTGCATGGAAATGGCTTTTCGCCAGTGTGATAATTTCGCATGTGAAGTTTTAAATTTTGTGATTGATGCTTTAAAACTCTGCATAAATAACACTGATAAAGGTGATGCTTGCAGCGTTCTTCATGTGCATTCTTATCGTCTTCTTTTGCGAATGATTTAAAGCATTTGGAGCAACGGGATGGTTGTGGTTTTGAATGTGTTTCCAAATGCTGCTTGAGATAATCTTTTCGAACGAATTTCTTTCCGCAAATACCACAGTTAAATTGTTTCTCGCCAGTGTGATGGACTTGCATGTGCACCTTCAATTGATATTTTCGAAAGCTTTTGAAAGGGCAAAGATAACAATCGTATCGCCGGCATTTGCAATGATCCTCATGCGATTGTTTCTCGTTTGCATCGGCAAATCTTCGACCACATCGAACACAATCAAATGGAAGTTGTTTGATGTGAGTGCGTGAATGAGCGGAAAGATAATCATTGCGGGTAAATGTTTTAGCACAAACACGGCATCTAAATTGTCTCTTACTACTGTGGTTTCGCATGTGTTGCTTGAGAGATTTCAAATGAAGGAAGGCATTTTTGCATGAATGACATGCATATTGAGGATGTTTGCATTCGCTTTCGTGGTTGATTTTATCGATTTTATTTGCAAAACCACGTCGACACTTCAAACAAGAGAATGGATGTTTTGGTGCATGGATTTTCTTATGCCCATTTAAATGATCCTTTCGTGTAAAAGCCTTGCCACATATTTCACATGCGAACGGCTTTTCACCGGTGTGGGTACGAATATGATCTGTTAGATTTGATTTTTTCGATGTCACATAATGACAGAAATTACATTTGTGTTTCTTCTGATGCTTCGATGATTTTGTAGTTTTAGCCACGCTGCCATTCTTGGCGTTTTTTGACTTCTTTCGTTTTGTTTGTCGTTTTTTGTGCTGATCGCCATTCAAATATCGTTTTGGAGCATTTGAGCTTTCACCAACCTGGTCATCATTTGTCATTCCATCTCCATCCTTTGTCGCGTCACATTCCTTCTTCGAACACTCGTCTTCGCTTTTGACCTCTTTCTTCATATAACTCCGCTTAGTTTCCAAATCAACCTCACTATCGCTCTCGCTTTCCGACTTGATGATTGCATTCGTTGTGGTTTGGGGCGATGACGGCATGTATTGAATCAAATAAGCACCGTCACTTGGCTCTTGCTTTATATCCGGCTCTTGTTTGATTTCCACTTTTTTTTGCTTTTGTTTGCATTTGTGCTTCTTGGCTCTTCCACCCAAAGTTCCTTTGTTTCGATGCGGATTCATTGTTTCTTGGCGCTGGCATGAAATAAAAACAAAATTGGGGAAATGATATGATTCCAAAAGGTATGGCTTTTTGTACAAATGAGAAACTCCCACTAAAATTAATGTCAACTTTTGAAATCTACTTTATTTTAAAGTTAAATTCAATCTATGGATACTAAACCACGTCAAGTGTTCTTTTGCAGAACATAACCTCAACTATAATGCATAAAACATACACCAATATACTTCATGTCTGTTGCTCACTTGTTACACACACGAAATACAATACATGGACATGAATGTGTGTTGAATGTCGCAAGGCGTCCACCATGAAATGACGTCATGGAAAATTCCAAAGAAAAATGCAAACCACAAAGGGAGCAAAAATGCCTGAACAAAAAATTCTAGATAAAATTACTATCACAAGGAACCAACCCAAAATAGCGAAAATTTGCAGAACCACAAAATACTTGCAATCAGACATTTAATCTGGATCTTTTTTCTGTACCAATTTATTGTACGATTTTTTCGAAATTGATACCCTAATAAACAATATTGTATCGAACAGTTTTGGTTCAATTTATTTTACTCTATTGAATTTTTTGCAGGTTTTTTGTTTTCAAATTTCTCAAGTTGTGCCTATTGCAATGTAAAATTGTACTTTTCCCATAACTCACCTTCCAATTGACTTGTGCAGGAATATAAAACATATGTATTCACTGTTTGGAGCAAGAGACGTGTGTTGCTTCTTTTAATTGCTGCCTTGTTATGACTCAAATCTGTTCTCACTCCATATATGGAACTGTATTTAGTGAAATGAATCAGCACAATTCGATCATCCGCTCGATATTCACACAATTTTGATTGTGCTGGTTTTCTAATTTGACATGACAGAATGAAGTTGTTCGCATACTTATTTGCCACTGAGCTTTATTCAAACGGAACAATTTGCAAGACAATAATTTTCGATTTAATAATTATTTTATGAATTCAATGTGCATAAATTGTAAACAAAATAATGTTCAATGCAATACAGGTGTACGGTCCAGTTATAATTTTGTTGCTTTCAAACATCCGGATAAAATAAAGTCAATCGATCACATTTACTCATTTCTTAACCGCCAATTTCAACTGTTTGGAAGTATTAAATTTGGTAGCCAATGAATTGGCCCAATTCAATTGGATATAAACATTTCCAATGTTCTGAAAGTTTCAAGCTTTGTTATTTCATTGAATTGAATTTCGTTTGATCGAGACACTTCACCGAAACAGTCGCCGGAGATAGAAAGTAGGCCGAAGTTAAAGTGTAAAACGCTGAAAACAACTTTGTTAAATATACAATAATGTTTGGCTCTATTACTGTCATCTGACATCTCACTATTTGGATTCGATATTTTAAACAATCGCCGAAAACTGAATAACCAATTGAATTCAATTCGATGCATAATCAAATGCAAACACTCGATCAAAAATGTGAACAAAACTCTCAATACAGCTAATGCACACGTTATGAGGAAGTGGAACCAAGGGGGGAATCCATTTATTCTGAACCCATTGAACCAAGTCATTTAAATGACACATTGCAATACGATCACTTGAGATATATTCCATTATCATTATCATCGGCATTGCACCATTATGACGTGTTGAATGGACACAACAGAGAAACCTAAAATTCACCGAAAGTGAAAATCGCGAGGAATCGTTCAAATTCAGTTTGCTTATAGTATGTGCTCGATTTTTATGTGTAAACAAGTATTTTTTGATCATCCTGATGATTCACACTTTTAAAGAATATAATTTGAAATATTTTGATTACTTGAATAGTTCTTTTCTTTTTTTCTTCCTTACCTTTGGACAAATGAATCGCTTCCAATGGTTTACATCTCTTCTTCTTCTCTGAAATAACCAACGAAATAGCTTAAATCAAGCAATAAAATGACAACAAAAATATATTGTTTCTGTGTATCTATTTTATATAAAATGAATGTCACAATTAATCTTAGAGAACTCAAAGTTAAATCTGAAATGAAGAAAATGAGCCGGAAAATTGTGATTGGAAGATAAAGTCAAGATTGAGTTTCCATTTTATCATTTTGTTCTTCATATTAGCGATTAATTTTTATTTCTTTTCCTATCATCCACATTGTATTCATTCAATTGTTTTGTGTTTTCATTGCCACTTGACATTACTGACTTGAATCAAATTCATATTTTTTATATCTATTTTCGTGTGTGTGTGTGCGCGTGTGTTTTAATTTTCATCCTTTTAGTGCATCAAAATTAGACGTAAACTGTAGAATTGGTTGAGGTGATTTTTTGTATATTGCAATGATTTGGAAATGTTTTTTTTTTTGCATTACAGCCGTTAGTAGTCGCGTGTATAAATAAGTGTTCATTTGATCGAATTGATGATATTGTTGGTGAGGTGATGTTTATTCAGTGGCCATAACTCGAGCTTGGGCACGAACTTTATTTTCGTATTCTTGTCGATTTTGACAATAGCAAACATATGCATCGGCCTGGGCTGGATCATCAATGTTAGGTTCGTTCAATAAGTCCTGGATGCCAAGTAAAACCTGTTTGATGCTTATGGCAGGACGCCAATCCTTCTCCTCGTCAAGCAGTGACAAGCATACTGTGCCGGATGGATAGACATTCGGGTGGAATAGAGCCGGTGCGAATTTGCACTTTGGTGGACTGATCGGGTAATCATCTTTGAAAACCATTTGCAATTTGTACGAACCATTTTCCCATGGAGTCTATCAAATACAAATATGAAAATAAAAAAAAAACACACAAATTCTGATTAGTCCAATGGGAAAAACAAAAGGCGAATTTAATTTTGTAAAAGGCGCAAATTTAACGGAATCAACAAAAAATGTGTACAAAAAGACAAAACAAAACAACGATTCATTCGAAAACACTAGAACGAACGTTCGTTATGCGCTATGTTTAAACAAAGACGGAAATCGATCGTGTGACTTTGATTCATATAGGAGAGAACGAGATCGAAAGCTATAGCACACACACATATACGTCTTTGTATTTTGTATATGTACACTGAAAGTCAACGATAAACAGCTAGATAGATTGTATTGCACCATATTGCGTATTTGCCATGTTTCCATCCGAATCCATTGTTTCTTGGTGGTATCGTATTGCAATATTTTTATTTCATTTGTACAATCTTTTTTTCACTATTTTGTACGGGAAAATGAAATTATTTATAATTACCCCTCTTTTGCCGGGAATAGCGCAATTCCAAACCATCAAATTCAACGTGCCGTCTGGATTCTTTGTCGGCTGTGCTACAAAACCCTGTATATGAATCATTTTTTTTTAGAAATTGCATACTTTAATTGGAATGGAAAAAAAAACACTTACAAATGGATGAACTTTTCTCCATGCCTTTCTTTCTTCACCAAGTCGAGCAACAGCGATTCCGGACATGTTTTCTTTTGTTTGTGTGTATGTCAAACTAAGTTATTCACAAAAAAAGACAAGTTTTGTTTAAAAAAAACATAATTAAATCTTAATTTCTACTCTGTGAATGTATCTTATTTCTATTTCTGATTGAATTTTATGCACTCACTATCTGAATTATCCGAATTTTGTTGTATTTTAGGTAATTTCTTTTCCAAATCTGACCAATTTTCAATTTGATCGTGTTGAAATTTACAATGTATTCAGAGAAAGATATATGCTTCTTTTAATGGTCGAAAACTTGCTGTGTCCGTTATTACTGCGCACAATACAATGAATCATCGAAATTTGAGAACAACGTGTCGTACGACATACACAATGTTGCTTGTGTTGGTTTGTGCAATTGACGTAACAGGGTGAAGTTGACCACAATACTTTTTCGTTGTTTTTCAGTGAGAATAGTTATACCACTACATTTGAAACATCGTATATCATCATTGTTCACTTTCTTCTCCTCTTCAAACTCGTATTTGTTTTGGTTACTCTCTCTCTCTTGTTGTCTCTATTTGCTTTCAATTAAATCCTTTCTGCAGCATATGCAACGCGTCAAAGCGCAAACTTTCAAACAATTTGAATTTAAATGCCGCGAAAGAATGTTCTGATAAAGAATGAAAATTGTCAATTACACAGAACGATATTTTGAACCAGATTTGTGGTGAATGGGGAGTTTTGGTACTATGAATCGTCGTAATTTCGATGTGATCACTGATCATTCGATGACTGGTTTTGATCTACATCTCATATGTTTATGTTTTTATTGTTTCTGAGATGTACTTATGGAGATCAATTCGTAGATATGAGAAAAAACAATAAGACTGGCAAAAATAAAAAAATCTTAAGTTTTAATTTCTTCATGGAAATAGATTCATTTATTTTGTTCAAAAACATAGAAAGGAATTAGAAAGAACTTATTTTTGTCGATTTTCGCAATCGACATAAATTCTTATCATCAATATTCTTATTCATCGATATTCTTATTATTTTCTTTTCCCAATTGTTTGATGTTAAAAGTTTCATATCTTATTCTGTAAATTAATTTTCAAGAAGCGGGAATTCAAGATATAAAGAGTTGGTTGATATAAGTTTTTATTTTTTAGACATAGAAATATTTTTCTAAATTAGAAAATCGGATTTTGATAATTTGCTGCTAAGCAACGTTTGTATGAATTGATTTTGAAATGAGATCAAAAAAAAAAAAATTGACACTTTAAACAACAGAATGGAAGTTTTGGTGCATGGATTTTCTTATGCCTATTTAAATGATCCTTTCGTGTAAAAGCCTTACCACATATTTCACATGCGAACGGCTTTTCACCGGTGTGGCTGCGAATATGATGTGTTAGATTTGATTTTTTCGATGCAACATAGTGACAGAAATTGCATTTGTGCTTCTTCTGATGCTTCGATGATTTTGAAGTTTTAGCCACGCTGCCATTCTTTGCGCCTTTTGACTTCTTTCGTTTTGTTTGTCGTTTTTTGTACTGATCACCATTCAAATTTCGTTTTGAAGCACTTGAGCTTTCACCAACCTGGTCATCATTTGTCATTCCATGTCCATCCTTAGCAGCGTCACATTCCTTCTTCGAACACTCGTCTTCGCTTTTGACCTCTTTCTTTATATAACTCCTCTTACTTTCCATATCAAGCTCACTATCGCTCTCGCTTTCCGATTTGATGATTGCATTCGTTGTGGTTTGGGGCGATGACGGCATGTGTTGAATCAAATAAGCGCCGTCACTTGGCTCTTGCCTTATATCCGGCTCTTGTTTGATTTCCACTTTTTTTTGCTTTCGTTTGCATTTGTGCTTTTTGGCCTTTCCACCCAAGGTTCCTTTGTTTCGATACGGATTCAATGTCGATACGGATTCATTGTTTCTTGATGCTATAGAACGAAAACAAATTTGTAATAAAATTATTAGATAAAAAAGTATGATTTTGTGTAAATATCATTCGTTGATTTTGTAAAATTTGCATGATAAATTGAAATCAATCTGTAGATTTCAAACAACGCAATTTTTCAAGTTTATTTTATTTTCTGAACCTAACCTTAACAAATAAGCTTAAAACACTCACCGATATGCTTTATGTCTCGCAATAACTGACTCACATACACATACAAGAGTGAATGTGTGTTGAGTGTTACCAAGCGTCCATCATATATGAATGACGTCATGGAAAAATTCGGAGAAAAGAGTAGACGCCATTGAAACAAGTGGACACATTTTTCATACAATAAGTGATTGGCAACGAAAGAAATGCAAATTTTCAGAAACGGCATGCAATTAGATATTAAATTGTGTAACTCTTTTAATAAATCTCCCATCAACTATTTCTATGGCGTTTATTCTCAGACTGTCTAAACAGTTGAATTATTATTTGCTTCGAACAAATTTCTTCCGATTTATTTCTATCTTCCATGAATATTATGCCGTTTTTTAATTCTCCAAATTATATTCAGTCAAATTCAATTTTGTTTCTCAAACTTACCTTCCAATTTATTTGTGTAGAAGCCAATTGCACACGTAATCAGATTTAAGAGCAAAAGTTGTACGTGTTTCCTCTTCTAATTGCCGTCTATTTATGACTCATACATGTTCCCAGTCCATGATCGATGGATGAATCAGCTAAATTCGCACATTCTCGTCCACGAAGCGGCTATCATTGTTTGTGTTGGTATGTGTGAAATATATGACGAAACTGAAGTTGACCGCAAGTACATTTCACAAGTATATTCCGTAAAATAAACAAAACTACACTAAACCATATTGATCTCCCTTTCAAATCCCTATTTGGATTGGTCGTTCTCTCTCACACACACATTCCACTTAATCCTATTTGATACTCTGAGTTCATCTTCAATTTCCTACACACATGCTGAAGTGTTGATTTTTTAGTTTCAGTATTTCCTCCATTGGCTAAATTTAGTACACACAAACGTCTAGATTTCATAAGAATGTTCTATAGCGCGAACGTTCAATCAAATTAAATTCCACAAATGAAGAACTTCGCAATCAATTGAAAAAATGGTCGAAAAATGCGGTCGATTCAAACAACTAATTGTTTATTGACACTGAATTGCAAACACCCTTCTCTAGAGCATTCAGATGATATTCCATGAAAAATACCAAAATTTCGTGGAGTGAAGAGTATTTACAAAAGAAAGACATATCCTTGAAAATAAAATAGCAAAGCATTCACTTTTGGGTGAAACAAACATTTCGTGAAACAAAGAAAAAATGATTTTTTGCGGATTCAATTGCATTTATTCAGACATAAAAAGGCTTTTTCTACATCTCAACTACGTTTGATTCTTTTTTTTACATTTTTACACTTTTAATCTATTCCATACACCATTAGCAGATGTATGGGTCCCGCCGGTTTGTTTGATGTATTCAATTGATTACAACAACCAATGATTCATGCTCAAGTGTGGCCTGCGCATTGGGCCCAATTTAATTGTTGGTTCAATTTTCTCCAGTTCACGACGCAATATCAACATCATATCAATATTAACTCGCAGATCCGAATCGACTTGCAACAATTCCCAAATACGTTTATACAATTTTTTGTGAACAATTATGGCTTCGTTCAATTTACGATTCATCATTAGATCATACAATTCGCGAAATAATTCCGGCAAGACATTCATCAATGGAAATGAAATTGCTTCGATTCCTAAAGTCGGTGAGAAGAAGAAGACATTTTGTTATTAATTTTCAATCTAATTCTTTTCGGCATAGATCGATCTTTCCTCGGAAGTAGGAAAATGTACCTTCAGACATGTATCCAACCATCGATGCCATGCTGCCAACGATGTAGTTGTAATGTGGTAATTTTTCTCT
>NW_022198772.1:221321-236638 GCF_009176525.2 Contarinia nasturtii
GCTTTTTTGTGATAATGAGAATGGTCGCAATTAAGTCTTCGGCAATATGATTGTAAAATTGCAACAGCATAAAATGTACACACAGCTAATTTCGAAATTTATTTTGAGCATGACTCTCAAAATGCGAACCAAACGTAGATAAGCGATATCGTTTTGGGTGCATTAATCTGTTTGTTACAATGTTGACAGTGGCGAGAAAGAATCTTTTCTTTGAGCCAATTAATTATATTCAAAGCGGAGCTTTGTTTATTCAAGGACAATCATACAACGCTCTCAACTGATTCAATTAAAAAAAAAAAACAAAATTATCACAGACGAAACAAGATCAAAAAACAAATTGAAATGTGAAACGTCAGATGTTGACGTTCCGCGACAAAGGTTCAATTAAATAAATAATATTAAATAATTATTAAATATATAAATGTATTTTGTGTGATCCGGATAAAATATTAATATTTTGAAATAAAACTATTAAACGGACGAGGTGGCTTTACGTTGAAAGATTTTAAACTAAAATTGCCGTTCAAAGTTTTCGAAAAATAAAATGTCTTACATCCGTAAAAATGAACTTTTCCGCACTGTGATCCACAACATGTATTACTTTTCCGCACACCTAGTGTAGGAAAGGTATTGTATTAGGCCAAAGAAGTAAAGTCACCCAAAAAGATGTTTTCTATGCAGATTTCATGTAGAAAACACGATTGGAGGTGACTTTGGGGCATGTTAATATACGTCGCTGTGTGTGATGTGTCCTGTGTCCTGTGGCGTGTTGCCAAAATATCCATATTATGCCTGTTAGCTCATAACACATAAAAAATATTCAAAATCTGATTTTACTGAATGATTGGAGACTGCGAGGAGTACATCTGGCCAAATTTTGAGCAATATTGAATAATGAGCGACACCTTTTTTGTTACCGCGATAAGTCTTCTTCCAAAAACTCAAGTCAAATTCTGACTTTGCAGGATGATTTGGGACAACTAGGAGACGTGCTGATTAGTTTTTGAGCAATATCTGTTGACCTGTGTAATTTTTTTGGTCCGAATGGAGTACCCAAATCCATAAATTTTACTTTTTTGATCATTTTTCAACCATTTTGGTGACACGATGGTTTCGTGCTCAGACATGAAATTTAGAATCCGACTTTACGGGATGATTAGGCACTACGAGGAATATATCTGGTCAGATTTTCAACGACATTGATTGATCGGTAAAACATAGACTCTGAAGAGGAACTTATGAGAAAAATGCGTTAAAATGATATTCTTTCAATCTGAACGCTGGAAGAATGTGTAGTGGGGGTTTTTTTGGCAGGAGAAACCCGAATCTGATGTTAGTTTCAAGATGCAATCAATTTTTCACAGACTTTCCATACAAAAATCCACAAAAAATTTCATTTTTGTATGAAAGACATGCCTTTGTGGCACCGTAATGATGTAAAACTTTGAACAGGCTATTTTTTTTTATTGAAATTTCTTTAAACTTGATGTGATTATTTATTTTGATAAGAAAATAATATTCACAAGTTTTCACGGTGATTTAAGTTACTGCAACCATACATAGACCATAATTTCAGTTTATTCCCAAAATTTCGGTTCCATGCGGAAAAGTCAGCTTGCGTACGTAAGCCTCTTTATGTGCGAACAAAATACCTTGTGCAAAGATTTACGTCATTACGATGTCATACCGGCATGGCTTCCACACAAAAATCCAATTTTTTAGAAATGTTTGTATGAAAAGTGTGTCGAAAATTATTTGTATCACATTGTATGAAACATTTCTCGTTTATCAACTCTATTATATTCACTCCTCGGCCAATGTCATAAGAAGATATTGATTATTCATTTTATACTTTGGAGTGAAGATTTCAAAGCAAATTGAATCAACTTTTCGATATTACATTTGTTTTGATTTGTATCGGAAACTAATTTCAAATGGGAATCATGTAAACAAGTTAGTTAAAAAAGAAAATGGTTAGTATAAAATGTAGAAATAGTTAGTGAAACACTACATCGCCGGTTAGCAGTTTAATAGAAATAAGTGCGTCAAAAAATTAGTAATCTATTTGGAGAGAGTTAGTTATAAATTTAAAACTATTAGTTTTTTATTAAATGGTTTGTCGAATATCCGTTGTGATAGTCTTGTTGTATTCGAGATAGCAAATGGCACAAAGAAGAATATACGTTAGCGGGAGACTCTGTGTAAAACAGAAATGTTTATGTGTGGATTTACTTCAATAAACGCAAGCGCCTACAGATCAAATCATTGCAGAAATAACAATTTTCAAGCTCCTGCACCTTTCTCAGCGCCGAAAATGCTTATGTACTTGTCATCTTGGTTACTTTTTGGTAGATCAGGTGCCCAATTAGGTAACGTTGCTCATTGAGTTATGCCATCGCCAAATCACGTGCCCGATGCCAAAAAGTCTCTCATCCACTCAGAATGTTTTTGTATGACTTGTTTTTTATTCTGAAAGTGGTTTCGACTCCGTTTAAAGCTCATAAATATTGAAAAGTTAAAGTTTTTTTCAGTCTTGCAATAACGTGTGTAGACGTTTGTTATGAACATATGCTTCATCTTTACATATAGGCTACAGTGAAATAGCTGTAGTGGCGCCTGTAGATCCATCTTGTGCATCACTTTTTTCAAGTGAGTAAAAAGTTTTTAAATATTGAACAAACTACGTAGTACGTACAAACACATTAAAAGAGGAAAAATTTGAAAGAATTTTTCTTCCAAAAGTGATATTTAATGTATTCTTAAACACTCAAAAAAAGTATTGGGGGTTTTTGGGTACGAGAAAACCGAATATAACGTTAGTTTTGCGATACAAATAACTTTCGACACACTTTTCATACAAAAATTTCAAAAAAATTGGATCGTAATGAGCTAAAACTTTGCACAGGTTATTTTTATCACACAAAAATAACATTCCAAGAGTTTGAAGACATTTCAATGCATATTAGGGGTATCTCCCGAACAAAATTTTGGATTTTTCGCTCAAAAACGAAATTTTGTATGGGAAGTACCCTTAATATGCATTGAAATTTCTTCAAATTTTCAGAATGCTAACTTTTTGTGAAAAAAATAACCTCTGCACATTTTCACATGATTTATCATGTAATTACGATATCATATAGGCATGGCTGCGATACAAAAATTCCCACTTTTAGTAGTTTTTGTATGAAAAATGCTTCGAAAATTATGTGTATCTGAAACTAATGTCAAATTCAGTTTTCTCGTGAATTCTTTGAGTAAAAGATTTGTAATGAATGCATGTTGTGCATCACAGTGCGGAAAAGTTCATCTTACGGATGCAAGACATTTTATTTGAGTCTATTATTTTAAACAAATTACCTTGTTTGATTCGTTTGAACTCCGCCGTTCACACCATCTGTTACACGCAACAAATGAATATTATTTGTTTGAAGTAAAAAGAAATTATTGTCATTGAATTTCCTATTTAATACCTGATAGAACGCCAATCAGAAGCGACTGAAGGCACACGAATATAAGAAAATATTTCATTTTTCTTTTTAATAAACTCGAAAGCAATACGAGTTGAAAGTAAAAAGTCAATACGAGTTGAAGTTGAACCAAATTTTTTGGCGGATTAAAAGCAACCTACTCAAAGGCTGATCGAAACTAAATTGATTTCTCAACAAAGCCACGTTCTTTATACCTCGAAAGAAACAATAAAAACAGGTTTTTCTAAAATTCCCAAACGACAAGGAATGCTTTTTTTTGGACGAGTCCGTCTGTTTTGCATTCGATAACATCAAGATAAACCCCGTTTTTCATGCAGGGAATTTCCAAAAAAGAGATTATAAATAGAATTTAACATTAAAGTGTTATTGAAATATGTATTATGGTTTGATTTTTGAATCACATTTATTTGAAAAATAAGCGCATGGGCACAAACTCATTAAATGGAAATAAGGCAAATTTGTGATAATCGTCTCGTTTTAGCAGAGATACTTTACAGATTGTACAATAATTTTGCAAATAAACGTGAACCTTTTAATCAGCGATTGAATTGACGTTAGATGCATGCACATACAGTTCGACATACACCGAGACAGTAAACGAAGGAGAATCGTCTTACGTACAGTGTGTAATTGTGTATATGACATATCGCATATTTATATTTACTGTTAATTTCACAGTGTGAAATATGCGCTAATATATTTCTAGCGTCAATATTGTTGTTTTTAATCTCTGAACCTCTGTGAATCGAAAAAAAAAATAAAGAAACATCAACGAACTTCAAATTTGGCTTTATTTTTTAACTGTTCAAAACTTGGTAAAACATTGAGTGTATTTACGAGGAAAGATTTTCTTTTTTTGCTTTCACAATAATTTGGTAATTTATTGCGAAGCGCAAAAAAATTATTGATCAGATGGCCAAACGATCGGTTCGATCCAATCCAAATATTGAGCAACTCTGGTGTAAATAGTTGGAAAAGATGTGCCACAGCCATGACCAAATGAAACAATACCAACGACAGTTGCTGTTTTCGAGTTATTAGGAAAGAATTGTAGCGGACCTCCACCATCTCCAAAACAACTATCCTTCTTTCCTTCTGGGTCATGTGCGCAATACTGGCCTTCATCAAGGCCATTTTGAAAAGCTGAAAAATTTGAAACTTTTCGATTCCATTCCACAAATGTAGAATTGCATTCAGACAGTGGTATTGTTTTCACCTGGGCCTTCAACAATTCATTCGACATCGAAGACATTCCTTTGATGAAAGAATTTCAAAATAAAAATCACCTTACATTCAAAATTTGATGTACCAAAACATTTCAGAAATTCAACTTACGTACAGGGTCAGTAAGACCCCACCCGGTAACAATAAGATCACCCAAATCACCCATACTTGTGTGCAAACATGCCGGAGCAATGTTGGCTGTGAATTGAATTGATTTTGTTAAGCTTATCAATGCGATATCATTCTTATGTGTTAAAGCTGAACGGTTTGGATGCTTATAGATGCGCTGAGAAAAAAACATTCAGTTTAAAAAATCGTTAAAAAAAATTGTAATAAGACATTCACCTTCACTTGATGATCAACAGCACTTATATCATCATTTCCGTTGTCGGTCAGTGTTAACTTTTTCAGAAAAAAAGGAAAACGTTTTTTAAACAAATATTCGGAAAACGAATTTGAATTTTAACCTACTTTTCCCAGTCGAACTAGGACGGGAAGATGATTTAATGTTATGGCATGTGCCGCCGTTAGTACAAAGTCCTTCGAAATTATCGTGCCACCGCATTTAAAAGTGATTTTAAGATCAGCTATGTATCCCAGGGCCGCCTAAATTTTAACAAAATGTTGAAATATCATTGAAGTACTTTAGAACAATGCGCAAATTTGACAAACCATCCAGGGGAATTCACCATGTGCAGCAGCCTGCCCACCCAAAATTCGAGATTCAGGCATGTTTGAATACACATTGCAAGCTAGTTACAAACAGAATATATTGATGATTTCACATTTTTTTGTATAATTGGATTTTTTCATTATAAAATTACCTCGTTCTGCGGGTCTTAAAAGAGGATTTGTCGGGTCTCTGCCATTCACACCATCTGTTCGTAAGGTAACTACACACAACAGAGTGTACAGATATTTAAAATATTTATTTGAAAGAGTTTTAATTACTCAAATGAATACCTGATAGAACTTGAATCAGACACAGCTGAAAGCAGAGAAGTACAAAAAAATACTTCATTTTTCCGAAATAAACACAAACTACTTCAAAATAAATCTAAAATATTCAAATTTAATTTAATATTTTCGAGGATTAACGAAACTGTTCATTTGCAAATCACTAAATAGTCAGAAGCCAATCGAAGACTGCGCCGCTTTCTCCATTAAACAACTTTAAATAACTTGAGCCGGTATATGCAAACAACAGCCGCAAAATAGCACAAAAGCGCGATTATGAAATGAAACCATTGATAATGCTCATCAATGCTTTTAATCATTTTCCATGTTTTTAATTTAACATTCAAATGAGCGTCGCAGAAACCAATTCGGAAATTCCCAGTGATTAAAAATGTGTTTGCTTTCATTTAAATGTGACCGTTTGTATTTCTTGAGAATTAACCCCAAAGATTACTTTAATCTATCTTTTTCATGAAGGGAATTTCCTAGGGAATTTCCAACTTGATGATTTTTTTTTTAACAAAGAAGAAAGTAAACATAAAATAAAATGTAACATTCAAGTTTTATTCAATTAAGCATAATGATGTGTCATATAAAACTCAATAAAACTCTATTATTTATAACATTTTTTCTATCATACACCGGCTATTAACGCTCCGCCATCGACGGTTAGTATAGTTCCTGTGAGAAAAGCAGCTGAATCGCTAACAAGATATTCAATAGCAGCCGATGTATCTGTTACATCACCAACACGACCCACCGGATAAAGTTTACTGTTATCATCGTAGAATTGATCAACCTGTTCCGATGTCATTCCAAAACTTGTTCGAAAGATTCTGAAAATATTCAAAAATCATTTTAAATAAAAAAAAATTAAATATAAAATCAAGAATATTTACGGTGTTTGAATTACTGCTGGGCAAATCGCGTTAATCCGAATACCTTTTATACCCATGTCTCTAGCTGCACATTTGGTTAATTGATTGACAGCCGCCTTTGACATGCTGTATACATATGCATTTAATCTGTTTCGAATTGCATCAACACTGGAAACATTCAAAATATTCCCTTTTGTCTTTTCCAAATGTGGAATCGCAAATTTGATGAGTTCAACAACACTGCGTACATTCACAGTCATCGTATAATCATAGTCGGCCATATCGACATTTTCAGCATTATTTGGCGTTGCTAAACCAGCATTATTTATCAAAATATTCAACTTTCCGAAGTGATTCACCGTCTCGTCAATTATTCGCTGAGCATCTTTTGTGACATCAGCTACGATTACCAACGGGGTCGGTGCCCCGGCACTTTTGATTTGTTCACAAACCTCATTCAACTGCTTTTCGTTGCGACCAATCAATGAAACACTCGCACCTTTTGTTGCCAAATGCAAAGCGGCATGGGCTCCAATGCCGGAACTGGCACCAGTTATTATAATTACTTTATTCACAAAACTCATTTTTGCAACTGAATCTCTTTTTCTTGTCAGTTAATTTAAAACTAAAGTGAAATCTGCTTCTTACAGAGCGATAATCTGCTGTTTGTTTTACATGTGAAAGCGATAATAAGAAGCGAAAGGAGTTTTCTATATTTCAAGTGTATTTTCGCTATAGTACGTTTGTTTTTTACATTTTAAATTTATAATGTTTTGCCAGACATTGGGTTTGAGCTATGGATATAGCTGCTGCTATTTCATAGCACCTATTCCATAGTCGCTATGCAACGCGTGTACTGTGTGTACGTGTATGTTGTTCGTTTCTTCTTCACGTTTAGTAGTTTACCATACCAAAAGTGGAAACGAACACACAGTACAAAATACACGCGTTGCATAGCGTCAATGGAATCGGTGCTATGGAATAGTAGCAGCTATATCCATAGCTCAGACCTAATGTCTGTGTTTTGCACAAACAAGAGAGAATCGAGCTTTGATAAGAACGAGCATTTAATCTTTATTTAATAGACTGCCTGTAACTCTAGCTTTAACTACTATTTTATATTCTAAGTAAGAAAGGTTCAAAATAGAGAAACCACAGATTTTTATATGATTTATTAAAAAAAAATCCACAATAATCAATTTTCTGTTCCATATTGACGATACCTTCCATGCAACTGATATATTTACCTATAAGAATGCACTTTTTCAAGTTTCTATACTCAAAACGGCATGCTTTTTTTTCGTTTTCATGTTTTGTACTTTTCCACAGTAGAGCCGTAAAAGATTAAATAAAAGTTGTGAATATCACCATTTGTTATTCTAAATTAATGTATATAAGAGGGCAAAATGGGGTCAATTACATCATAAAAAACACGAAACTTTTTTAAGTATTTGAATAGATCAGTTATCAGTGAAAATGATTTTTAATACTTCCCAATGAATGTTTACAAATGATTCAGATAATTTCAATGTCACATTTCAATTTTATAAATTTTGTCTACACTTTGAAGTACTAATGATAAAGCAAAAAAAATGTATTCATTTATATTAATATTTCATAGTTATTCCTCAGCAGTCAGCAGAAGCATTTAACATAAGTGTTATTTTGTTTAACAAAGAATTTCGTTACAAAGGAGAAGAACGGTCTTTATTGAACATTTCTAACTATAATCGTTTTTTACCAATTTTCATTTGAATGGTTATGCAAAAAAAAGATCAAGTGGTCGTATTTTGTTATTATACTTTCATACACCTGCTATTACGGCTCCGCCATCGACGGTTAGTATAGTTCCTGTGAGAAAAGCGGCCGAGTCTCCGACTAGATATTCAATAGCAGCCGATGTATCTGTTACATCGCCAACACGACCCACCGGATAAAGTTTACCCTCATCGTTATAGAATTGATCAACTTGTTCTGATTTCCATCCCCAGCTCTTTTCAAATATTCTAATAAGAAATACATGGAAATACATATATTCTTGTTACCCATTTATTCTAAGAAATACATACATTTTCTTCAACATTTTTTTTTCGTTCCACATAACGTCCATAAAATTTGAAAAAAAGAAGAGGAATTAATACTTACGGTGTACGAATAACTCCTGGGCAAATCGCGTTAATCCGAATACGCTTTGGGCCCATGTCCCTTGCAGCACTTTTGGTTAGTTGATTGACAGCCGCCTTTGACATGCTATAGACATATGAATTCGGCCGAATGCGTAATGCTGCAATGCTTGAAACATTCAAAATATTGCCCTTTGTCTTTTCCAAATGCGGAATGGCAAATTTCATAAGTTCAACTATAGCACGTACATTGGTGTTCATAATCCAATCGTAGTCGGCCATATCTACATTTTCAGCGTTATATTTCCTCGATACAGCCGCACTATTTATCAGAATATTCAACTTTCCGAAGTGATTCACCGTCTCGTCAATTATTCGCTGAGCATCTTTTGTGACATCAGCTACGATTACCAACGGGGTCGGTGCCCCGGCACTTTTGATTTGTTCACAAACCTCATTCAACTGCTTTTCGTTGCGACCAATCAATGAAACACTCGCACCTTTTGTTGCCAAATGCAAAGCGGCATGGGCTCCAATGCCGGAACTGGCACCAGTTATTATAATTACTTTATTCGCAAAACTCATTTTTATATTTCTTTCGTCGGCAATTTTGTTTAAATGATTTGATGTCGTAATTGTGTTTAAAAAGTGTTCCTTTGTCGATGTTCAAATGATTGGCTTCAAAGTCAAACTGAAATCTATTTTGAGTTTTTTTTTGTTTTTTCAATTCGTAAAATTATATAAGTCAGCAATACGATCGTTTTATCTTCCTTTTCGTCAACGTTCAATATAAATGTTATGAGTACTTAAATAGATTACATTTTGATAAGATTTTATCATATAAATAATCAACAATTGAATTTCTTTTTTCAATTACATTACTTTTATCTCTCAGTCCGATAGGAGAATAAGTTTAAAAAGTAGACTATTCAAAAAAAATACAAGTTGAAAATCTTGAGATTTTTTTATCAGGGGGACTCAAAATAACTTTGACGTTATCAAAACGATTTTTGAATGTTGGAAAGTGCCCCCGCAAAACATGTTTTTTTCGTATTCATAATAAACATAGCTTCTGACGGTCGCAATACAAGGTTATTCCAAAAAATTTCAATTTTTTTTTCCAATTCGGTTAGGTGCTATGCAACCATCATGACTGAGAGATGTCTTATTGTAAAAACGCCATCTGGTGACCTGTGCGAATTGTGGTTGAAAACAAGCGATATGAAAATTTAGTTAAGACACCATCCAACAATTCCGTCTTTGTAATTACATACATTAATAACCACGTCAACAGATGGCGCATTATTGTGCGACTTTTTTCTCGCCTGTATTAATATACAGGGACTCATGGTGATTGATGCTATGCAATGCACTCTCTTACACTTCTAATGTATTACAAACGGCAAGCTTCAAAAACCCAATAAAGTACTCGTTTTCATAAAGATTTATTCCAACAAAATCAAATTACAAAGACAAAAAAAGTACCGAAAGTGACCTATTTACACTTTTAATAAAAATTGAAGATTCTTCTGTCTTTTGAATAGCTGATAGATAAAACTAAAACTAAACGATATTTGCGTTTGATTTTTCCTTTTCCAAATATTTCTTTATGGTCGGAATATGTTCTTCAGCCCATTTCAAATTGATCTTTGCCGTGATCAGAGCCGATTTAAGACTAGCGTCATTTAACTTTTGTTCCTCAACAAAATGTTCAATTTTGTCAATTTGTTCATCGGTAGTTGACCGTGCGGCGACTTCTGATAACATCAATGGCACCTCTTTCTCAGATTCAAAACTGTATCAACATATCAATTAATCAAAAAAATTATTTTTTAAAATAAATATCAAATACTCACGCTTTGTTGATACGTTGGTGATTTTTAACAATGAACTCGAGTACAAAATTGACATTTCCCTGTTGCATAAGAGTTGAAACGAATGCGGAATGTTTATCTTGCAATCGAACGTCTTCAGATAAAATTTTGTCCAGATATTGCTGAAAATAAGAAGTACTTTAAATTGGAACCGTATTGCAAAGCATCGAAAAAATGATGTTGATTCACCGTTAACACTTGTGCTTGCTTTGTACAGCCCAGTGCACTTAAAATTGTAACTTGTTCAGCCGCGACATTCTCGGTTTTGAATTTTTCCCATAAATAATTCCATTCTTTGTACGACCCTTCGCTGATGACAGAACAATAAACGACTGGTACCAGATTCACGGGAATCCTATTGGATATCATGTTACTTTTAAGTGGACATTTCAAATAGATTCACTACTCACTTGTAATCTCCCGTCGAAAACTTATCGAATTCGGTGCGTGCGTCGGCAATACACTGCTTATGACCGAATTTACATGCGTACTTCAAAATAAGGTTTCGATTGTAAATATCCAATCGAGCATCAGTGTCTTTTGGATGGAATCCAAGGTATGAATAAACTTTGTTCAAAAGATTTAGAATGAAATTCTGAAATCAAAGACCATCAAGTTGCAATGTTAAATAATGGGGAGGTTCTTCTCTGTATTTTTAAAGGAAAATTTACCTGAAGTATTGGAGCTTCTTCTGTCGTAAAACGTTCCAAAATGAATTCAAAGTTATTGAATGCCGACAACCATGGAATGTAATTGGTCTCCTTTTGAAGGTACTCAATGCTGTGCAACGCTTGAGAGTAGTGGAGTTGACGGGCACGAGCCAAATTCAATGCATCGTCCACGATCTAAAGATAGAAGAAATGGTCATAGGTGACAACAGGATCTCTACTTCTAAGCTCTTGTTATAATTTCTTTAGCTTTAGGCCAGAGCAAGGATGAGAAAATGATCTTTTATTCAATTTTTAAGGTTTGAATTCCGAAATCAGAACAGTTTGCCCGAAAAACTGAATAACTCTTTGCCCAACCACCAGAGCCGTCATTGGCACCGGAGAAGTGCGGCCTTTAGTAAGTGCCTAAGTAATTTTTCAATTGTCGCACCTGAATACAAGAAAGAGCGGCACTTACAAGAAAAGTGCCTACACCTCCGCATGGAGTCCGTGGTGCCCATAACAGCTCTGCCAAAAACCAGCTTTACTACTAAAGCTTTACTGTCTATGACGACCACTTTAGTCTCTAGTTAATTTAATTTTAGGACCTAGTTAATTTTGAAAAATATCGAAGCAAAACCGGCTTGTTACCTGAGCGCGATTATGCACATGAATTTTGTTTGGTGAATCATACAATGCCTTGTCTATTGCAGCCCATGTGGCGTCATCATAATTCACGCGGTAATAACCTGTATCAGAAATAAAAGAATGATTACGTATGCACAACATGACTCACATTTCGGTCTCAATTATTCGATTTGGTCTGAATAAAAAGTTCATCAATTGAAGTGGATACAGTTCATCTTACTAACCCATTTGTTGCACATTAACTACAATCCACTCAATTGGTTCTTTCAACTGAATCTCCAGTTGTCCTTTGGTTAAATATACCGTCGGTTTTGTATCAGCGAAATGTGTGTTATGATTATTCGTCGCAAAACAAATTGGAATAGTCCACCATGTCTTAAGATTATCTCCATGTTCTGGATTATTCCGTAAAAATCTCTTTTGTGTAAATGTGACTTTTGTAATGTGTTGATCCGAGAAGATCTTCACATTTACAACTGGATACCCGGCATTCATAACCCAGGGCTTCATAAAGTCTTCGACATTTTCGTTGTCAGTCATTACATCTTGGAAGGCGGCATACAGTTTTTCGGGCACAGAGGTGTTCAATGCACTATTTTAATGAAAGATTAATAGTATTTTTTTCGCATGTTCATCTCAATTTTCAATCGAAATTAAAATTGATCTTTTTCACACTAGGTGCGTAGGAAAAGTAAAAGATTGTGTCGATAACTCACTTCTCTCTAAGGTAATGTCTGAGCGCGTCAGTGAATTTAGCTTGTCCAAAAGTATGTTCAAACATTCGAATCACCGAAGCACCTTTTTTGTATGAAATCAGTCCGAATCGGTCGGCAATTTCATCCGGACTGTTTACCTCGTGAAAAAGAGCTTTTGTACTTTCTAAAGAGTCAACATCAAGCGCCGCTTGAACTTGATTTACAATGAATTATTGCTCGTAGCCAAAACTATCCTCGACCTTTACAAATTTGATTTTCAATGAAAATTGATTGATTCGTAGCGAATTTTCTTACCATAGCTGCTCCAAAGTACGCATAAAATCTAGCAAAACCTTCATTCAACCAGGTGTTTGACCACCAATCGCAAGTTACCAAGTCCCCAAACCACATGTGCGCCTGTTCGTGTGCAACAACCTCGGCAACTCTTTGTTGAGCGTACGCAGATGATACATTTTGTTCGTACAAAAGACTGGTTTCACGATAAGTTAGTAAACCTAAATCGAATGATCATCGAATCATTAAAAAAATGGAGCATGAAATGACTGGTGAAGAAACGAGCTTGCTAAGCAAAGAACACAATCGCATTTGGGTCGTCAGGAGTCGCTCATGACTTCGTATTACAGTACAGTATTCAACGGAGGTCACAAAAGGAGCCCAAAAAAATTGAGAACAAGCCCGACCAAATGGACTCGAGTTGGAGCCAAAATATTTCCCGGCGCTGGGTAAACCGGCTCGAAATTCTGTCGGGTGGGGTTGTCAATGTTGAGACCTCTTTCTGACCTCCTCCCAAAGACAAAACCAGAAGCGACGCCTGACGAACAAAAAAAAAACAATCTAACCCCAATTCTCCATGGCACCAGCGGCAAAGTCGGGAATTGCAACCATGGCCAGCTTCGGCATATGAGTGTCATATCTGTAGTCGAACTTTTCATCATATTTTGACAATATCTTTTGTCCCACATCAAAACTATACTTTGTTTGCTCAAATGCATTTGGACGAGAGCAAACAGCGAATGTTTTGCGATCATTTTCACGACACTCAAACTCGGACACAATAAATGCGACCAAATACGTTGACATAACCGGGGTTGGTTCGAAAATTTCACGAATCACATTTGAACTGTGGAACAAACATGGAAAATTGATGAAATTTACGTTTGGGAAATAAATTAACGTAGTTACCCCAATGGAAGAGTTGATTCAATGCGAGTGTTACCGAGCGTTGGTTTAAAGTGACTTGGTCGATTCATAATTATTTCAAAAGTTGCTTTGAAATGAGGTTCATCAAAACATGGCAACACTTTGCGAGCATGAACCGGCTGCATTTGAGTTGAAGCTAACCATCTGAATGAAAAATTGACACAAGGTGAGAATTAGTACCAAAATTTACCGAAAGCACCAAAAAACGTTCAGAAATAACTCACTTTGTTTGACCATTTTCTTTGTAGGAACTGCGATAGAAGCCATGCATATCATTTCTTAAATTACCGGTATAATTGAACTGAACTTCATAGTCTTGAGAAATGTTGAGTTCATCAGACAATGTAAGAG
This sequence comes from Contarinia nasturtii, assembly GCF_009176525.2. Lineage (NCBI taxonomy): Eukaryota > Metazoa > Arthropoda > Insecta > Diptera > Cecidomyiidae > Contarinia > Contarinia nasturtii. The sequence goes on from NW_022198772.1 coordinate 235,428, forward strand.
TTAGTTTATTGGTTTTTTCTTCATAAGTTTGATCAACAATTTCAATTCTCGTCGCGATGAAAATGCTCGATTTGACATTTATCAAAACATCTGAAATGACCAGCTCTTCTTTATGAAGTGTGATTTCCTTGACACCAGTTCTATTCGCCCGCAACGTAATCTTAACATATCCGTCGAAAGTGAATGGCTCTTTTCCTTTCACATTCTCGAAATAGGGCGTTAGCATAATTTCGTAGGCACTTGGCAGAACATCTGTGTTCAAACGATAGTTAACGTCATCAAATTGGTCATTCGCTACGGCAGGATTTGGTGCACTGAAACCATTGTAAATAATCAAGAATCCACAAATGAAGAGCAGCAATATGAAAAACTTCATTTTTAAAGACCCGTTTCAACACAAACTTGATGAAATAATTGTTAAAACTTAATTATCCACTATAATTGAACCCATCGGTTACACTTTCAAATGCCAATTGACTTGGACGACTTAACGATTAACCAAGAAAACTATGGGATAGTACATTTTCGATAGATAAGTATTCACATATTTATCTTCATATTTCACATTTTACTGCTGTCATTATTGTACAATGTATTTCAAAACACTTGTGCTTAGTAGATACTGTCTACTAAATAATGATATGAGATATGAGGTACTTCCATGATTTTTTGTCTTTTTCAATGAATTAGGTTTATCGACTAGTGTCCAATCAGAAATGTTTAAATTTTGTGATTTCGAAAGAAAAATCGTTCAACCATGTTATGGTTGATAATATTTATTGTTTTCAATTTGTAAGCTTTTAAATTCGAATAATTATGTAATTGAAAGTATTTGAGGTATCTTTCAAAAGAAGATTGATAAGGTCGTAAACTTGTAAAAAACGACTTGAAAAACACTTCTTAAAAGTGTACGTAATTGTCAGCTAATCTGACACATGCCACTTATTTCTTTTTTCAAACGTAGATCATAGTTTTTCATTTGTCTTCTATAATAAATAAAAAGGAACTTACGTCCGTAAGTCTAACTTTTCCGCACTGTTTCCAAAGGAGTTGCGTATTTAGTACGAATTAGTACAAAATCATATGGCATTTTACATTGTGTGTAGGTGTACTAAAAAAAGCTCATTTTAGGCAACTCCTTTCTTCCTTTACCGAACTGGTACTGTGCAGTACTAATTCAATAACTACCGAATTATATTGTCTAAGAGCAG
>NW_022198772.1:237038-283909 GCF_009176525.2 Contarinia nasturtii
CTGCTCTTAGACAATATAATTCGGTAGTTATTGAATTAGTACTGCACTACCTAAAGGAAGAAATTTGGAAACAGTGCGGAAAAGTTAGACTTACGGATGTAAGTTCCTTTTTATCTAAAGTAAAGATTGGGACATTTTTTTGGGAGAAATTCACAGAACCGGAAAAATTTATTCAAATTCAATCCAAGATGGACTTCTAAGATGATACTTTTCAGAGTCGGCTTTTTTGTCTAGAAAATCACTAGATTTTGAAAATTGACGAAAAAGCGATTGTCTTTAACTTAAAGTCGGCTGCAGAATATTATTGTGCTAAAAAGAGCTGATTGAAATTTAACGTGCAGTCGCGTAAGTGAAATAAAACTGATTCAAACAAATAGCAGTTTGATGTGTCTGTGATTTTGAGTTGAATATCTCTCCAATAGACACGGTCATTGACTGACGGTGTTTTGTTTACAAGTCATGGCATGGTAAATGAACACTCTAAACTGAGTACTTTTTTTTACTATTTATGATAACATAAACGATAACTCTTGTTTTGAGTGATTTTTTGATAAAAAAGCATTTCAATTTTTATTGGCGTCTCCAGTGTCGATCAAGCTCAATTTACTATTAAAATATCATGTAGAACACATGGGCCCAGAGATAGTCAACTTGAATCATCTGCGAGATGATGAATTCCATAATTTGAACTTATTTATTCTCGCTTTTTTGTTTAAAAATACAAAATTTGTGTTGACATTTCTTCAAACTTTGTGAAAAAATAAACTGTGCAAAGTTTCACGTCATTACGACATCATATAGGCATGACTTCCATATAAAAATACAAATTTTTGATGATTTTTAGATGAAAACTGTTATTAACAGAATTATTCGTCAAATTTTCTCGTGCCTGGGTTACGCATTTTACTTTTCCGCACACCTAGTGTAGGAAAGGTATTGTATTAGGCCAAAAAATTAAAGTCACCCCAAAACATGTTTTCTATGAAATATTTGAAATAAATGCATGTTGTGGATCACAGTGCGGAAAAGTTCATCTTACAGATGTAAGACATTTTATTTTTTCTTCTTATTATTTTCTTTTACAAGTAATGATGAATGAATGGCTCATAGTTAAAGCGTACATTTAACAAACAACAATAGCAATGAGATTAAAAAAATTAAATGAAAACTTATAGTGAAAATACAAAAAAATCTTGTTCAAGTCCTTGTTTCGTTGATATTTGAAACAGCAACATAGCCTGGATTGCTCACTGCATCTTTTTTCTGCGTGACTATCGCTGATGGCATATTTACATAATTATCATCTAATGTGTTCAATAAATTTGCATTTTTGCTCTGTATATTACTGCTATTTTGTACATCAGATGTATTCTGTTCGGAGTCCGAATCACTGTGAAATGATTGATTTGAACGTTTGAGCATCGGTATTTCTTCAGGTATATTTGACATTTTGGTGCGAAGTTTGGGTGAACTTTCAGTGGCGTTCAAATTATTGACTATTGTTGGTGAATTACTTGTGGCAAATGGAAAATGTGAATCGTGTATATCAATACCGTCTGGTAGTGGACTATTTATATTTATCGGTGGACTCATTGCCAAATAATTTGGTTTTGTTGTTGTACCATCCGGCGGTGGTTGCATTGCAATTATGTGACTATTTACATAATTATTAGGTGTACGTGGCGCTTGACAATCGGGTGAACCCATCAATGCCATATAATCAGTCTGTCCTGTTGTGAAATTGCTAACATTCGATTTTAGATATGGCTCATTTAAATCGATATAATGCTCGGCAACGCCACTCTCCAAAAGTTTCGAAACACTCTTCTCTAAATCATCGAATAGTGGACGCGATTCGGGATTTGCACACCAACACGATAACATGATGTCATATCTGTCAGAAAAAAAGCCATTTATAACACATTTTTAATTGTTTTGCGAATGGATATAATAAAAAGAATAATATGAGTATATTTTTACATGTCTTGAGTTGCAAAATCCGGTTTCTCCATACGGTATCCATCTTTCAATTTAAAGTACAATGCTTGATCGGCGTCCATTCCTGGATATGGTACTTTTCCCAATGAAAATAACTCCCACAGCACAATGCCAAACGACCACACATCAGAATATGTACTGAACACTTGATCGCTAATCGATTCAAGTGCCAACCATTTGAATGGTAGAGGAGCCTAAATTATACGAAAAAAAAAATTTGAAAATTTGCGAATAAGAATGTTATTAAATAGTCTGAATGAACAGTAATTGATTACCTCTCCTTTCTTACGATAATTGTCGGTTTTATACATTGATCGTGCCAAACCAAAATCACAAATCTTAATCACATTATCTTCACAAAGTAAGATATTTCGAGCAGCTAAATCGCCGTGAAGTACTTTACGCGATGCCAAATATTGCATACCTAAGGGGAGAATCACAAAAGAAAAGAATACAATTAATTTAAAATAATCGACAAATAATCAATAAGAATTAATTATTAATAGAAAGGCAATATTGCATACCACGTGCAACTTGGAATGCCCAGCAAAGCAAATCGGTTGTGGTGACAGAACGGCTGGGTCCTTTGTAATCACTTTGATAATTTGAACGCCATGCAGGCTGTGTCGAGTCAGATAATGCCATATTCTCTTCACCTGTACATAGTCAATTATTCATGGTATGAGTATTTTATATTGTCACCAGCGTAATTTTCAATTTAAAAATAATATCTACTCACCGCCCGGAATCGTACTGCGTGACAATAGTGTTGCTTCTGTATTTGAACTATCCATTCCGCCTGGGAAGAAATCACCAACATTCGAATGTCGAATGTATGCTGAATTAACAACACTCTGTCGATCGGCATCGGGTCTATTGTTGTTTTCGTAGTGATTTTGTTGTTTTTTCGGGAAGTATAATTGAATATATTTTAGTCCAAGATTACTGGATATTTTGTTCATTTGTAGCATAGTTAGAGTGATTTGGTGTTTTTTAAACAAGCATTTCACCAACGGGTTGGGACAAGTTGCAGGTAGTTATTATAAGTAGTTTTACACAAATACAGATTACATACATAAGTAGTGAAAAGTAGTACCCAAAAACCAAACGAAGTTGGAAAAAAAAGAAGAAAAGAAAGAAATACAAAATGGTTAATTATGCACACAAGCCACCACCAAATTACCCGAAACTATAAAAAAAGAATGTAAAATGAGTGTGTTTTCTTTTAAATTGAAACGAATCAAATTGCGATATGCAAGCAAACAAGCAAATTTTGTATCAACACATAAATGACAAGCGAAATTCGATTGCAAAAGCAAAGGAGCAGAACGATTTTTTCGTTATTGAAATGAATTTGAAAATGTATCCATCACCAAAGCTACCTAGCAATTGCAAGCGATTTTAAAGCTAGAATATTAAACATTACAAAAAAGTAAAGTAAATGGTTAATTGAGAAGTTAATCTGCACGATCTAACGTTAGTGACAAAATTGTATACGATTTGTCTTTTGGTTTTAGAGTGAATGTTTGACTTAATTGATAATACCTATTGAAATATGAGTAACCGCTGTCATTCGACCATCGAGGATCGTTTGTTTGAATCGTTGGATCGATTATATCCTTATCTCGAACGATTTGATCGATAAAATATCGTCGATGTTTTACCAAAAAGTTTTGCAAATTACCAAAGCGACAATATTCAACGATAACCATGACCTCACCTACGGATAATATTATATTATATTGGATATTGGTTAGAGAAAGCCAAATTAACTTTGTAAAGACTGTGTTCTTACGTTGTGCAATATTTTTTGTAACCGCTCCAAGCAAATTCACAACATTTAGATGTTGACCCAAATGTACCATGATCTTCAGCTCTGAAATTAATGCTCGCATAACCTGTTTCAATGAAATCGAGAAGAAAACGAATGAAAATTATGAAAATAATTCGAAATACATGAATAAAAAATATATGGAATTCACTGCATACAAAATAATGCAAATTTCTTTCATAAAAACCAACCTCATTGTCCGCCATTTGCTTGACCATTTTAACGGCAACGGTTGTTTCGTCTTCATAAGGTAGAATACCCTGTGCAACACCTTTGATAACTACTCCAAAAGCACCGGCTCCCAATTGTTTGCCGAGTTTGAGTTTGTCACGCGGGAATTCGTACTTTTTGTCATAAGGCAAAAGATCGGCCTGTTCGTCCAAGGCCAAATCTGGATTGATACTATCCGGATTGCCTTCTTCGAAATTGGCCAAACCAGCTGCTTTCAGTTCACGGAAGAGACGCCGTTCACGTCGAATTCTAATGCATAGGTAAATTGTACAAATTACCAGCACTAAAATCACACCGATGACACTAACAATAAAGGCAAAACTGACCGTTGGCAAATCTGAAACGTGCCGAAAATTCAAGATTTAACGAAATGCTTTAAATCGAATAAAACAATTGATTCGTCTTACTTGTCATTTTAATGGTGACTTTATGGTGGGTCGTCGATAGTCTATTCATGGCCTCACATTTGTATTTGCCTTCATCGTCGGCTTTGGTATAATGAAAGTTGAGTACGGTTCCATTTTCATCCAATGTAATATGTGTGTCATTGACTTCGGGTACAATTACATTTCCATTTTTATACCATGTCAATGTTGGCTGTGGAATACCAGTGACTTCACACCATAACTTGATTGGTTCACCGACTGGACTTTTCTTTACTGCTCCGTTTAAGTTTGATTTGATTTCTGGTTCTTGTGGTTCCACCACATCTAAATTCCATGCTCTTGTCTCTTTTGAGTCATCTTTGATGACACTAGCTTTGCACACGTATTTTCCTGACGCTGCTCTGGTGACATTCTTCCATTGGATCTCTCGCTGATGTGAATAGAGTGTGTTCTGTGTAATTACTTTTACATCTGGAATCGCAAAAAATTAAACGAATACTCCAAAAATAATTCTCTATAAAAAAAATACTCATTTCACTCCACATACCATCTGAGCTAACGACCAGGGTGTCATCTTTGTACCATTCCAAATCGGTTGAATATTTGTGTGCGGAAACTCCACAGGTCACCGAAACATTGTCACCATCAGCAATTGGAAGTTCATTCTTAGTCCATATGCTTAGCTCCTCATCCAAATCGTTCAAAATGACTTTGGCTCTGGTCTCTGTTTTGCCTTGGCTATTTTTCGCATCGCAAATAACAATGCCCGTGTTGTTTGGCACAAAATTGAAAGTCGATGTTTGATTGAATGGTGGTATAGCCAGCGTTGTAACGCTCATCGATGTTTGGTTCTAGAACGAAGTGAATGGAAAATCCATTGAATCGAGTAATTGAAACCAGTAATATGAGTTAGTATCAATGACGGTGCAATTTGAAACTTACTTCATTTTGCTCAAAATGATTCTATGTGCAAATAATTGGGGTGTTAGAAAACATGCAAAAAAAAGCCCAAATATATGTGTTAAGTGGCCAAATCCAAAAAAAAAAACCATAGAAACTAAATCTTTTAAAATTACAAATTTCCATTCACTCACATATGTTTCCCTTTTACTTTCATCACATGGAGTGAGATCATATTCAACACTCTCGCAAGGAATAAATGACCAAGTTACTGATGATGCGGGATAACCGAAAATTTTACAATTTATAACCGCATTGACGCCGGGCTTGATTGACACATCATTCATGCTGAGTTGTGGTTTTTCTATACGGCATTCATTAGATTTTAGTGAATTTGATCTGAAAAAATTCCATGAATAATGTCTTAATACCTTTGACAAGCAATTGAAACTTTTGCTCTTTAATCATTCTTCCATTGTCTGCATGCAATACGTAAAAACCTGAATCGCCAAGTCTGGGCTTTCGAATTTTCAATGTAGTCGCTTTTTCGTCTTTTGTCGCCTCGAATTTACGATTTCGGTCTTCCGATTGTGACCATGAAATTTCATTTCCACGAATATCACGCCAAACGATTTCTGGCACTGGATGTCCATAATATTTTACATACCATTTCAGCTCAGATTGATTTGCACTGACCTCAAATTTGTATCGACCAGATGGTTCTGAGATATTAATAAACGACTCATTCGCACCTAAATGAAATGAAATAGTATTGCATTGAATTAATGTGAAATGAATCAAAGTAATGGTTGAGCCATCGTCAAAATGATGGACAGTCCAACACGAATTGTTCATTTTGAGTGTAAATATTGGTTATTTACCCAGTATTTTAATGATATTCATTACTGCCGAATTGCGATTGGACGAACGATCCTCTACCAAGCACTTATATAGGCCAGCATCTTTAGTTTTATCCAAGTTCTTAACGATTAATTTTCCGACCGCTTGAAAGAGTTCGGGATGACTTTGGTGTTCTTGCCGAATGGGATCAGTGATTTCGACTCGACCCTCCTGTGAAATTATGTGCACGTTAGAATGTAAAAAAATTCGAATTTATTAGTCACTGCGATTATGATCAATAAACAAACCAGCTTCGCAATGTTATCCATTGGTGTGATCCAAGTCATGTAAATCTCAGTTCCAAGGCTAGCCTCGACTGAACAGTTGAACTCCAGTATGTCGCCTTCGATGCCATATTTTTGCGTTTTTGACACAATTACCGGCTTATTTACGTATTCAGTTCCAGCTACTTGATGTGGCAGATTTTGATGTGATTTTGTTTGGAGAAAGTTAATGTTTATATGTCATTTTAATAGTTCATCAACATCAAAAGACACACAGAAAAAACCAAGAAAAAAATATAAAAAATGCCTGCATTAAAAAAATAAACTAAAAAATCTAACAAAAATAAAATACGTGCTAAAAAATTAAAGCAAAAGTACATGCAAAAGTAGAAGATGAAATCAAGTGAAAGTGATAGAATTGAAAATTGTGAACGCAATGTAAATGTGTTTTAGTACATTAAAGTAAATTAAAAACAAATATGCAAAAAAAATTAGTACAAATATATACCAGAACCATAATCGAGCCCAAATATAAAAAAGAATTCCCACAAAATTCGATAAGCAGCGAAATTAGTAAAAAAAAAAATAACGAAAAAGCGATACATCATAAAGAACAGAACAATATGAATATGTAGAAGAATATGAATGGAAATATTAACCCCTGCGTTTTGTTTTGTCCATTGATGGTGTTGGTTTTACACTACGTTTACTATGACTTCGGTTGATTCCATCGTTCACATGTGGTGAACGTATTGTGGTTATTGAATCAGAAGTTGCAGTTGTTATTTTTACATCATTTAAATTCATGTGGTGATTAGATTGCAAAATAGAAGTGGGTGACAAAGGTAGAATAGGGTCAATAGAAGAACTATTGGATGGAATATATCTTTTTGTAAATGATGATTGCCCAACACCAGAGCGACTTATTTCTTTCACCATTGAAATACTACTAGTGATAGTTGGTTTTGTTGTTAAATGTGACGTGCTTATTGTTGTTGTTATGTTATTTAAGTCAATCGGTGAATCAACGATAGAAGTAGCAGGCATTTCATTCACAATTGTTGTTGCATTATGCTGGCAATTGATCAACTCACAATCAACATGGACACTGAAATGAATATCAGTTTCGTTAGTCATATCGAATATTGCGTGGCATCTGTAGTCTCCACCATCAGTTAATTCATTTAAACGAATTCGATAGCCATCAGTTGCTGTAAATGTGGATTTGAATTGATGCGCCTAGATAAATAAATAATTTGGAATTAAATTTGGGAGAATATGTAATTTTTGTTTAAACAAAGTGTCTGAAACAAAAATAAATCATCAATAGAAGGAGAAAACAGCCATTGGACGAATATTGCAGACTCGAATTGAAGACTTCTTAATCTGAGGATAAATCTCATTTTCTTGTCAGTCTTACTCATCTTTATTTTTCCATAGCAATGGAATCAGTTTTGCTTTACAATGTTGGAGTTGGTAATGTCTTGCTTGGATTCAGTTTGGCGTTCTATTGTGCACATTACAACCACTCGACTATTAAAATTAGAATTGAAAATCCTCATAAACTCAATAGTATCAGAAATCTAGAAAATGTTCAATATACAACAATTCTTGAAAATAATAAAATGTGAAAAATCATAATTATAAATTAAAATAATTTTCTGTACACTGTATGCGGATTATTTATGCTTAAATTCATATATGAACCCTAACATAAGCAAATTTACACTCTGAAAATTCTGAAGAACGTCAATTATGTGACATTTCAAACGTATTATTTATAAATTAACCTAATTTCTCTTGTTGTATATTATGCGTAATAATAAAACTGACATGCAATGCTTTTCTTTTCGCAAACTATTGTTATATGGAGCAAATGATTTTGTAATGGAACTATATTCAATGAAATTGAATAATAATTGTTGTAAAATAATAATACTTGGGAATAGAAAAAGAAACAACTTCACATACGAAATACATTTAGGTGAAATATGATTTCCTCATTCATTGACTGACATGCATAGGGTCCCGGATTATCACAGGTCAATCGCATCATCTTATATCCGATTCTCGGATCGAATGAAATATCGTTCGGTATAGATTGCTGTATAGAAATCAATTGTTTTTTTTGTTTATAAAATCATTTATAATATTTGACCGAAGCATGTGTATTAAGTTTGGAATTAAGTTAATAGTTTTTCGTGTTTTAAACGAATAAAATTTGTCGATATATTGCAATTAAAATTCATTACACGCAAACTAACTAAAATGTTTGAATTAATTTGATTGTATTTAACTTGGATCGAAACACACACATACCATCAGACCTATTGGCGACAAATAAACGGGTGTACGTTATGATTTAAGGAGTCAAGAGTTACTGAGGTAAAAACGTGGTTTTACACATATCAACAATTATACTATATCATATCATTTACCTCGTCTGCTTCTTTGATCAGCTTAATGTCCCATTTCTTCGATGTCGGTTTGCATGGAATTATAATGTCTTGATGTTGATTTCCTTGCACTACTGGTATCGATACTTCAGCCAGTGGATGTAATGGATCTTCAATTAAAAGCGAAGAAAAGTTTAAGTACAATGTCAATATATTTTTGGATAAAACTAAAAGACATCAGTCTCACCCTCGACAAATAAGTAAATTCTTGATGCATGACCACTTTCAATTAATGTCTCCAGACTTTCTCGGTCATTGGTATCGGATACGGATGAATTTTTTACACAATAATAATATCCAACATAGGTATAATCAATTTGGATCAATTCGAGAACACTTTCATATGCATATTCAGCGCCTTCATGATGCATATCAGTAATGGTATGTCTATTCAAATAGAATTCCTCCTGATAATTTGACACATGGAAATTGATTAGCTGGGATTGTTTCTACTTCGAATGGATTTAATTTGCCAACTTACATGAGTCTGCCAACGAATTGGTTCTGTTGATTGGCATGTGAATTTCACATTCTCACTGGGTAATTTTGTAATATCTGCTTCGGCTGGTGTAATCAGTGGTGCATTTTCAACTAAAAACGCTGTTTAATAAAGTAAAAAAAAATTAAAGATAACGATTCATTAATGAATTTTCGTATGAAATAATATCGTATGCAGAAGTTTTAGTTTCCATATATAGTTTGCTCAAACATCGCGGAAATCCGGCACAAGTATGTTTTGATGTAATACGTACACATCGAACTTTATGTTTGGCTGAAATTCTCGACTACATTTCATGCTTTTCTCGTTGTTGTAGTCAACACGAATATATATATTTTATAATTAAATATACGCGCAAAATATAATACTAAATTATTGTTGCATGTTGGAGTCAATATCATTAAGCAAGCCTTTCAACTAACATATTGCTTTCAACAACACGAGTATCCACTTTATTGTATATCACACAGTCTTTTTTTTAACCTAAATTTCTATAGCGCATATATTACTCACGGATTGTGGTTGAGTTATCGTGAAAATTTTTTGTTTTCTCTATGTGGGAAGTTTGTTTTTGTATCATTGGATTTTTATTATTGAAAGTCGGCCGAAAATTAAGAAAAAAATGTCGTAAAGATGCGAGTATTTACATTTTATCTCTCTGAATTCCCAATTGATTTTGTTTGTGAATTTCGACATTTGATTTGTTATGTTCCAAAGGTCCATGTTTATTGCTGGGAAATACCGTTCGTCGAATCTTCCATTCTCACGTACTTTGTAATTGATTCGGAGAATGAATAAATTAATTGCGAAGAAACGTGTTGATATCGATATAAGTGTGACTGACATTAAAATAAACGGGTAATATTGATTTTTTTTTTGTAGAAATTTCCCCAATTATGCCGAATACTCAAAAAAAACCGCTTTTTGAATTTTTACCAATTTTGGTCAATTTTTTGGTACTTACTACTAATACATTGCATGGAGCAAATTAAAAGGAGCGCTGTGATGTAAAAAGTTAACAAAAGACTGCGACTTTTGTTGTAATAACTCCGTATTCTCGCCATAGTTGATTCCCGGATAATTGTAGAACTTCTGAGTTGTAGAGTTGTATGATGTGAGTGTTTGGCTATTAATATTTTTGTTCATGTACTCAAAGCATCATAATTGGTCACCAATCACATAAAAATGTCACTTCACAATGGTCTTTGTCACATATTTGTTCATTGAGATACAACACAACACCGATTTTATGCATACAACAATTACTATACAACGCACTTATGGTGCGTGCTCCAAATGTCACTAATTGATACCTCTGTTTTGACAGTCGATAAAACGTTTGTGGTCGGTGTTTTGAAAACGACTTTCCTCTCTGCTGATGTCGCGCCCTAATGAAAGTTGAAAAAAAAACATAAACACATACATACAGTAAACTGAACAACAACAATATTCATTTGCTTATCTCAATGTGGTTGCATATATAAATATTCTAATTTGTATTTTACTTGCTATTCATTTATGAATGCGATAATCGATACATAAGAAAAACATAAAAAGAAAAGATTATAATTGTTTGTGTGTTTCGTTCATTCGTTGCAAATGAATTTTGGAGAAAAAAGAGAAACGAAGAGCACGACCACGAGCAACACATGTATATACTTGTATTTCTTACAAAATACAGCTCGTGCGTCAATTGATTCCAAATAGCGAGAGAGATATCAATTCAATTTTTACAAAATTCACTTTGACGGCGGTATGCAAACACTTGCTTTCCCTTTCTATCTCACGGCGGCAGCTGAATATATGGTTTTATAAGCAACAACATATACACGCTCACTTTTAAAAACAACGACACATATTTTGTTTAATTTTAGCGGCTGTGATTTTTTGTGTACACGGACACGGACATCATTTTTTCGTTTTATTTTTATTTTTTCGTTCTTTTATCGTCCATTTCGTTTGAATAAATTCCCTGATGATAGGGTAGCTCTTAACGTTAAAACGGTAATGTTTTGTTTCGGAAATTTGATAAATCATGCCGATTTTCCGCCAATTGTGTTTCTATTTTTGAACCATTTCGTTCATTTTTAAATATGCATGAAATGGTCTTTCAGCATATTTTTCATATTGTGTTTGCGCGCGCGAAATTCGATTGCATACAATCTTCAATGAATGTATATGTAATGACGTAAACTCGAATAAATCAACGACATTATATCTTTTTTCTCGTTGAAGTAAAAAACTAAAAATAATTCTAGAATTCCTACTAGAGGCGCATTTGTTTGTGTTTACATTCATTTGACTTTTTTTCATTTGGCCTGTTTGTGGAAAATGGTTAAAATGAATAAAAGACAGTGTGATCCTTGAATAATATAATAGTACATCGAATGCACATTATCGACACTTATTTGTATTTTACTTCGTTCTCTTAAATGATTATGCCGATTTTGAATGCATATACATAATTCAAAAAATTCGTTCAGAAATCTCAAACCACAATATGATACCGACGTCGGTTGATGTGGTTTTCTTCTGAATTGAAATAGAACATATGCTAGTTTTCGTTGTTTTCATTGTATTGTTTATTCTCTTCCATTCTGCATAAATTGCGTCTATTCCGTCGTTTTATCGTCGTAATGTTTGGTTGTTATCGCAATGGTTGGCCGGTTTGTGTGTTATTTTTATTCTTATACAAAAATATCAATAAAAAAAATTATATGCTCTAGCACAGTATACTGTGTGGATTCGCTTTAGAGGCCAATTTATGAATGGAAACTATGATTTTTTGTAAACAATTCGGTGCGAAGGAGAGATGCCAAATACAGAATTTATTTAACAAAGGCATATATGTGCAAACGTTTAAGCCTTCTTCTCGTCTGGAATCCAGACTCTGGATTTAATTGCCTTTTCAAAATGCAATTGGTGTGATTTTAATCATATTTTGTTTACATGAAGGAACTTTCAAATGAACTGTGTCAAATTGAACAAATCATTAAAATGCACTCTGTATAGTGTATACAGAGTGTATCTATATATAGGTACAAATTGTGTGAAATCGAGGGGGAAACCACGGATTCTAATATGTGCTAATTTTTTCTAATATTTCTAGTAAAACGCCATATGACATGTACATTTGACATCTTTGTAATTTGTTCTAGTTTTTCTAGTATCGTGTTCGTGGGTAACCCCAAGTGTGAAATTCAAAATTTATTTAACCTTAGACCCGTCCCTCGGGTCAAATTGACCCGAGGCATATTTCCTCGGTATTTTTTTTTTTGGGTTTTTTCTCCATATTTTAGAAATGTCGAGAAAAATGCAATAGAATGTTCTAGAAACTCATGGAAACGGGCCGAAATTTTTTTCTACGATAAAATTCCATGACAGTTTTAAAGCAGTGATGCATTATTTTCTGTGTTTAAATCCTATTTGTCAATAATTATCTTAAGGTTCCGTCTGTTTTTCTTCAACATTTCCGATTAAAGCAAGCATATTATGCTTTTCACAATTTCAAAATAGATATACGTATGTCCGGTAGATAACCGCAGCATAAATAATAAATTCTTCATTTTTAATTCAAAAATAAATAAAGGGATAGAACATAACGGTTTTTTAAGCCGACACATTATCAATTTTCTGTAGATAAAAATGTTCATCTAGCCGTTTTTACGTTTTAAAATAATAAAGTTTGCTGTATAAAACGCAAATGTTAAACACAGTAGAGATTCAAGTAGGAATCGTTGACGTGACGCCATCTATATAATATCAGATAATGGTCAAGTAGTTTTATTAAAAAAATTCAAAATGGATTAAAAATTTGATCAAAATATTCAAATTAAAAGAAATAAACCATACTCATTGCGCTACTAGAGCAAAACAAGATATTGATTAAATTTGGTTTATATTATCTGCATACATATTATAATTATATATTATATAATTGAAAAAACGAAAGAAAGGTGCAGCCATCCATTTACTCCGCAACGGAAAAAAAAATACAACTGACAACGCGATTTTTTTCGGTCACAATTTTTTCCCAATGAATAATTATGAAATGGATGCATGAAAACGAAAGCTCATAGAAACATGATAGTACAACAAACTTGGGCATCATGAAAAAAATATGCTTGGAAAACAAAATGACATACGTATTGTGGGGGATATTCAAAACAAAATTAATGGGAAATCTAACACATTGCTTATTAAAAAATTAGAATAGTTGAAACGTCATGAAAAGGTGGCATTTGTTTGTGTCACACTGCTGTATGTTTTGATATACTAATAATTCACGAGAATTGTCAGAAACAGTTATTGTCCCTTCTCATGAAGTTCACGAAAATAATTCCCTTGAAACTTGATTAAAATTAAAACATTATTAAACAGACGGACAACTCTGTAGAATCAGTATAATTTTTTTTTGTTATTAATGCTCCGCCAAATTATTTGGCCCACTTCGAATGAACTTTGACATTTAACAATGAAAAAAGTAACTACGAAAACGATCCTTTTTCCAGTGACGCATTAATAATATGAAATTCATAGCCCACGAGAATGACGAGAGCAGAAAAGAAGAAGTAGTGAAAAACTGAGATTCATAACTTCATTCTTAAAATTGGTGCCGATTCAAACAATGCTATTAGCTTATTGGCATTAAAAAATGCAAAATAAGTGAATCAATTGATAGAATCTTCATATAAAATGTTCTTGTTGTTCTTGAAATCTAGATGAGTCAAACGAAATTTCAACACAAATATTTGTTTGAAATGTTGACGAAAAACAGGAACAAATTTATTTGTAGAAAACGCACGAACAATTCTGAGTTTTATTGATTATGAAACTGTTGTTTGATATTTGTTTATTTGAACGTTGAGTTTCATGCGGTTTTTGATGTACATGCGCGAATTGAGAAGAAAAAAACCTACACATCGAGATGTTTTTCTAATCAAGTCTAAAAATATTGTTCTTAGTTAGAGTTCTGGATCTATGATTAGTGTAACACTATTTTTGAAAAAAATTGATATTGATTACAGTTTACAGTTAACCATATGTGGCATTACAGTATCCATGGGTATATGCATAAATATACGTAGAAAAGGTTATTTCTAATCCTTGGTCTATGGCTTTGTTCTCATTTAAATGAAAAATTTGCAATTAAAAAAAATGACAATTTAAGAGCTGCTAAAAATCGATCGATCCTTCAGCAGATTTATTCAGTGAAATATTAAACGGCCTGATGAATATTTGTCTGTAAACAACTTCGAATATTCATTAATTTTAGTAGTCAATTTAAATACAAGCGTTTGCCATTTGCAACGTAATTTCGTAATGAGCTCGTTATTAGTGTGATACACCTGCCACGGGCTATTTGTATAGAATACTGTCTTTACGAAGAAGATGAGCTCATTTTTGTTTACTACAACGTCCACGTCATCATACTTTGTCGTAAAACTAGTTATGATAATTTTTTACAATTGTCCGTCTGAATCCAACAAAATTTTCTTGTGGAATTGTTAGACAACATCATCAAAACATTGTTGACGATTCCAATTAGTAAATGAAAAACCTTAGTGCAATACTCGAACATCAAAATCTTGAGGTCGATTTCATTTGTTCATATTTGTCATTCTCTTTTCTTTACTTTTAACAACTGACGTTTGCTTTATTTCCGGAAGATAAATAGCATTCATCAAATGAAAATGATCGAATTACTGTGCTCAATGCTCTTTGAAGCAAAGAAATATTGTTGTTTGGATTTTGGTTTGCGCTGTGATTTTTTTGCGAAATGCTTGTTTTTTATTATTTACAACCGAGAAAGAATGCAAAAGACTTGACTTGATTGACTTTTTGGAGTCTGACGTTAACAAAATGAGAATCGGATATCAAAGCGAAACAAAAAAGAAGAACACTGAAAATGGAAAACTTGAGTCGCTCATATATATCAGTGATGGTTTTTTTTCTATCTGAATAGCGCTAGCTATTCGCAGCGCCTGTACAGCATTGCTGCCCAGATGCTGAATCGTAGCGGTTGCCGCACGCGCAACACACTTCGTTTGTACCACACAGAGCATATACGTTCGCGTTCGTTCTCTGTTCGACATGCGTTTGTATCATACAATGATTTTTGGATAGAATAGATCCGTAAGATCTCCGCAAGATCCGGATCCAAGCGTGCGTACGTAGCCGCATGATACATACATTCCTTACTCCGTAATGCTATGGCATGCGAATCAAAGAAGGGGAAATAAGAATAACGAATTTGCGTGCGTATTATATATGTATGCATCATGCGGCAGCGTACGCACGCTTGGATCTGGATCTTGCGGAGATCTTACGCATCTATCCTATCTAAAAATCATTGTATGGTTTGTATATATACTGACTATGCGTGCGGCAACCGCTTCGATTCAGCATCTGGGTAGCAATGCTGTACAGACGCTGCGAATAGCTGTAATGACTGTAATTTGTTCGGTAATAATCATGAAAAGTCAAAGTTTGAAATTGCGTGCATACACAATACGCGCTGAATCGATTTGGCTGCAGTGCTTTGAAAAACAAATTGAGTGGGATGTCGATAACATATTAAAAGTTGCATTCTTTTCGGAATCACCTACAAAGCCTAATTCATAAACGATAAGGTGTAACAGCATGGTTTGAATATGTTTTTGCAAAAAGAAAATGAACTGAACAAAAAAGCATTTGTTTTTAAATGAAAACGGATTGCGTGACGGATTGCGTGATGTAATATTGAATGTTCAAGTTGCTTACCATTAGATGTCTACATTTGATAACTGTGTACGTGCATGAATTAATCTACATATTTAGTCGCAATGAGTGCCATGTACATTGTATATATACATGTTAATGTCAATGGGCACCATTGCATACATATATATATATACACTTACACACACACTTTATTATTATAAAATAAACAGGATCTTTTTAATGATTCTGGCTATGTTCAATTCAACATTCACGGTTTCATATTTTATTTCAGCAGTTATTTTGCATATAATATTCATTTAATGCATATTGTTCATAAAAGAAAATTTCGATCGATGTTGCCAGGAATTTTCATTCTGCTGATAATATACAATTCATTTCGTCATTTTATTTAATAAACTGGCTTAGTGTTCTTCACTTAAATGTCCACTTAAACCTTCTGACCATGCATGTGATTCACATTGCACTCACTATAATGAAATCGGAGATTTATTGTTATGCCTCTCTGCGAAATCAACACATATACGTATGCCAAGCTTAATGAATTCCCAGAAGAAAAATCGATGATCCACACGTAAGAAACAAATGCAAACAAATCGAACTACTGAATTTTTATTATTGATTCTACATTAGTGTATGTATATGTTGGAAGACGCTTCAGACGTCATTCACATTTCCAATTACATAATATTCATATTAAATACGAATTTAATTGTTTGACCGGCTACGGCCACACCATAGCTTTATTTCAAGCTCTCTGGAGTACAACACGTACATTATGCCGTCATAAAATGAATAAATCACCGTATAGTGATCGGATTGGCAAATCAATTAAATATTTTATTTACGTGCTGACTTTTTCCTAATGTAATGTATTTTTGCTTCACCGATGTGCATTTTTTGGTCGCACATACATATGACTTGAATATAACGAAATAAATTTTCAATTTTCTACACTAAACATTGACATTTTCGTTGTTCAAACTCTTTTTTTTTTTTGAAATGAAACTTTGATATTTTTTTCTTACATTTCTAATTTCTTTTTGCCTTTGGGAAATCAAGCGAAAAAAAAAACAACTCTATAGAGTCACTGGTTATCTTTTTCATAAGTTGAGAAAAAACTATACAAAAACTCTGTAATCAAATTGAAAATAGAAGAGTTCGTTTAAAACTCTACAGAAGCATAGGAATGGTAGTGAATGCAAAAGTAAATAATTATTTAATACTCTTGCTGCGTGTCATTACTGTGTCTGATTTTTTTCATCATTGAACTTTCGGTTCAATCCATTTAAGATGCATGTCTCGTTTGCATGAATTTCATTGCGCCATCGTCCATGCAGACAATAACAACGAGCACAAATCTTGGGATCGTTAATTTCGATGTGTTATTTTTTTTTCCTCATCGTCTACTTGATCCCAAATGGACCTTTTTCATGAAGAAATTCAATTATACCATAGAAATGTTTTTCGTCTTCTTCAACACATGCTCATAAAACAAGAGCAACTAAAACATTTAGTTACGACTGCACATATTATTCAATATATATGGAGAGTCTATAATTGAAAGGTCGTACATTAATTTTTCTAGAATTTGAAGTGTGTGTGTGTCTCCATATGCTACATTTAAAATTAAGAGATAGAGAGAAATATTGTCAAATGACTGTACAAATTGAAAAATAACAATTTTTTTGTCAATGTTAATTTGATTCATCAATTCGATGAACATAAATGAATCACCTATAGTGAGTGTATATGAAATATTATAGCACCAATTGTCAAATCAATTAATAAACAATTAGTATGCAAAGAAAAAAAGAACATTTGACGTCCGCGTTCGAAACAGTTATATTTATGTTTAATGATTTAACAATGGTTTTTCACACAAATGTGTAAATTATTTGGTTCTCAAAATACATATTAATATACAATATTTCCATTCATTTATCTACTCTACAGGTTTTTTTTCTCAATAGATACTTTGTAACCACACATCGAATGACGTTTATCGTGAACCGTTTATTTTATCATGAGTTTGATGATAAAATATTTGCATTGAGAGAATGTGTGAAGTAGAAAGGCAAAACATACAATAATGCGGAAAAAAGTTATGGTAGCTTGAATAGTGTTCGATTCACAGTGTGACTTGAGTTTCAATGGAAATACCAAGAGAAAAAAGGCACTTCACGGAATCTTATCACAAAGCAACAACTTTTACACGAATCAACGATTCAATAAGAAAAGAAGAAAAATAAACATTGTTGTTATCTTTGTGTGCCCGCCATGTCAGAATAAAACTTAACACCAATTTGCTATCGTTTTTTATCACTTCAATTGTTGGTTCTTATCATGCCAATCGGGGAAAATTGCAATAGTCGGACAATACACGAACGAAAATTCGTAATATAAACGTTTCTTCGTCTCGATTTTAATGTCGAATTTCTTCTATAAAATGTCGAATAGTTTTAAACGAATCAAAGTGGTAATACTGCTTTTATTCGAGTATTTTCACTGTTATGTCTGCGTCACCGAGACAATTCAACATCATTTACAATTTTTGTATGTTCTTGATGCTGCTTATACTGAAAACTTGAAATAGCTGTTGCATTTACTACAATAAAATATAAACTTCTTTTTCAAATGTGAGAGTTAATACAAACAAACGAAACAAATAAAAAGAGCAATATTTGGAGAAACCCAAACCGGTAACGATTATGTTGAAATCAGGTAAAAGGCACACAGAAAGAAAAAATGTGGTATTTTTAATTCAATTTTGGTAGATTTAATATAAAATTAACAAACAACGAATTAAATTTACCATTTTTGACATTTCTGAGGCAAATTTGTTGAATAAGTTTTACCAACTGCTTCATTACATTTACCAACTTTTCGAAACCACAGATGACGCTAGCCCATGAATTTGGTGAATGAAATGAAGCAATTGGTAAAACTTATTAAACTGATAGTCTCTTTTGAGAAATATGCCTCAGAGATGTCAAAAATGGTAAATTTATTTCGTTGTTGGTTGATTTTATATTAAATCTACCAAAATTGAATTAAAAATACCACATTTTTTCTTTCTGTGCATGTGTTTAGTTCCAATCGATTCCAATAATCACTTGTATGCAATACATTTACATCGTACCGGAGCCGTGGATCTATCACACCGTGATTATGTCGTTTCTCTCTTTCATATTCTCCATTCTTCTTCTTTTTTTTTTAAATACAAACACATGTAACAAATTTCGCATGATGACGCGGTGATCACAGCGATATCACGCAATGAATATGATTCGATCGTGAAACGTTTGGAATCGCGATGACTCATTCGTTCAAGGTGTGCTTAGCCTATGTATATGGTGATCATTCATAAAATAATATGTGCTTTGACCGTGCTTAATGGTTTGCAACAAAACAACAACGTAAGATGAATCTATAAACAATTACATATGAGAGATTCAACTGAGATTCAAAAGAGCATATACAGAACTGAGAATTAAAACAGAAAATAAATTCAGTTAGCGACAAAACAAACAAGCGATTTATTATATTTTAACTCTCAGTTTTTATTCGTCTCATGTTTTTGACGAAAGCAAATATAATATTTATCGGTTCCAAATAAAAAAATATACATTTTCAGTGCTAAAATGAGGCGAATAAAAACTGAGAGTTAAAATACAATATACAGAATTGAGAGTAAGAACAGCAAATCGATATATGCTACTTTTGCTCTCAGTATTCTATGTGCTGTTTCAACTCTCAGTTCTCTATATTCTCGTTTTGTGCTCAATTATTTCTTATGCTCTTTTTCCGAAAAGAATTTTTATAATTTGTTTTGGGTTTCAGGCTCTCATATCATCACATAATCCGATTTGGATGATTTTTTTTCTAGAGTACATTTTGCATGTACTTTCAAACGAAAGAATTTTCCGTACTAGATATGAAGTAGTTTCTGCTTATGATGCAAATTTCAGATCATAAATTATTTAATTACAAAACTCACTTTTTATGTGTATGTTTTTATTTTTGAATCTCGTTTTTTTTTGTTTGGTTCACCGTAAAATTGTATTTGGTATTCACGTGATTTTTTTTTTTTCGTCGTCGTAGTTTCCAAACACTTGCTATGTTCACAGCACACGGGCAATATACATTAAAAAATTCTTCTTTCAATAAAGTTGTTTTTGGTTGGTTTGTGTACAAAAATTCCAAGGGAATTGTTTTCTCATCACAACACAGTACATAAGAACACAAAAAAACAGCCCATACACAATTCAATGAGTTTGATTGTGTTGAAAAGAATAATTGTCGTCGTATACATTACAATCAATTGAGTGAAATAGCTGAACTGGGAACAGTGAAACACTTTGTAACGAATTAGTTGTTCACGATATTACTTACTGGGTGCTAATGGTCAGTGTGCGAGAATGAAACACAATTAGTACGCTACACACTGAATTTCGTTTTCTTTTTTAAGACGTGCACTAAACGAGAGACCGAACCTAACATGGAAACACCGCAAACTTAACTAAGTTACTAATAATCGTGTATTGTTATATCCAACCTCGACTCGGCTCTCTCTTACTCTTTCGATATTCGTTGTTGCGTTTATGTATAAGTCTATTTCTGTGTATACGCGATCATAGTTTGTCTGTGCCAACACAGCACGTTATCAAGTGTGTATGTGTTTGTATGTGTGTGTTTATGTGTACATGCCACTCCAAATGCAAGACTATACATACACCGCAAACTGTGCGGCGCACAGCTACTCCAACGATATATACTCTGATATATATTTAATCGTATTTACCATTCATATAAGCATTTTTTTCTGTGTTATTTAATTTTCTTGTCATTTTGGATGCCACACGCTCTCTCTTTCTCTTTCTCTCTCTCTCTGTCTCTCTCTCTCTGTGTACAGTACACAATTCCAAATCTATATGCAAACAATGAAGCGATGTGTGTTTTTTCAGTGTTTTGTGTCTATTATGCGTTAATGTCAAGTATCAATATACAAAACAATGGCTTTGGGCATTATTATGTGGGTGCAGGCGTTTGGTCATTCCAATACAGACAGACACGCAAACACCGTCACCTAATGAATAGTACACAAAAAGGTGACATTAACAAATAAAACAACAACAACCAGAAAATAAATAGCGGAGGAATGTAAATATAAATCATGTATAAGTGTCACACAAATGTACATCGTATATGCGTTGTAAATCACATATATGCAACAGCAATAACAAAATAGCGAATCTTATAACGATTGTTTTTGTGTTGTAAAACTCACGCCAACATTAGTAATTTAACTCTCCCGTGTTGAATGTATCCATGTTATCAGTGCGCTTGTTACAGGTATGCTGCATTCGATTGAATAAGTTTTTTGTGATATTATTGTTGCTGATGCTTTTACGGTAAGTCGTTGTAGAGCCACTGCTTTTTTTCATATTCCCTTTCAATAATAAATGATTACGTCATCGATCCGAAATGGCATGCCATCCATTTTGCTCTCGCTAATGCTTTTGTGGAGGTAAAAAGAAATGTTTTTGCTTTTTCAATTGTGTACGTAAATTGTTCGGAAAATTATTGATATTCAAAAGAAATATATTATTATTTGGGCTAAACATTAAAAAACTTGAAATTCAATAAATGTGTTTTTTTTATCGAATTTACAGAATCGTTTTGATGTAAAAATATTTACTTAGACATATCTGTTTAATATTTTAGCTGAACTGAACAATTAATGTGCTTGCCATTTATTCACTTAAGTCGAAATCTATATCTGTGTTTATTTCCTTTGTACTTCGTGATAAGAGTATATAAATTTTTTTATTTTTGTTTGAAAACAAGTTCCTTATGCTTGGAGACTTAATTCTGGAACTGGATGTTGACATGCTCAGCATAAATCTTAATATTTTCTGGACATGTAAATAAAAAAAACAACTGTTCGTCGTTTGGTTCTGTTTATCTGAACTAAATATTTACTATGGAAGTTGCAAAAGATAGTCTGAAATTATATACTATAACTCACATACAAAAACTTATTTTAACGAAAAAAAATTGTGCTGAAATTCTTCGAATCTGACTTTAAAAAAATTGATTTATACAATCACATATAAGATTCAACGTCTTTTTATATATTTTTCGAGTCGTCTCGGACTCAACCGTTTCCTTCCACTTCTTAGCAAACGAATAATAATAGAAAAAATGTGAAAAGATTGAAATGTAAACAATGCTTCTTGGTGATAGTGGTGTTTATCGAACAAAAAACCCAAAAGAAAAGAAAGAAAAAAATTGTATTCAAAGAAGTTTTGTGACTTTGAAAATAATAGTATGATCTCTTGTTCAATTGTTTTACCCAATTCAATTTCGGTCTGCGCGGAATTCAGAAATAGATAATGACAGAGATTATATTGAGATTATTTCAGGCAGCTAATTCAGCTCAGGGAGCTAATGCCAGGCGCTGAAATGAAGAAAAAACAATGGAACTGATTGTTATAGTGATTTTGACAATATAAGTGTTTTTATACCCATAAGAATCGCTTCTATTGTTTTCATTCCATTTTAGCGCCTGGCGTTAGATTTCTGAGCTGAATCAGCTGCCTGAAATAATCTCAATATATTGTCTGGATAAAGATAGAAACATTCTTATTGAAATTTTTTTTAAATTTATTTAGTGCATTTTAGATTTATTTTTGGTTCAATTGCCTTAAGGGAGACAAAACACTTATATTTATTTGGGATTCAATAGATATCCGGTTGATAAGTAAACAAAAACTAACAACTAAAACTTATTCCATCTTGAGATTTTGTGTTCCTTTATTTTCGCAAAACATTTTCTTAATCATATTTACAATCAACCAAAATGTGCAATAAAAGAATTTCAAAACTATTTAATTCTTGAAGCAAAATAACAATAATAACGGCAATATTAAAGAAAATGGCAATGGAATTGCTTGGGTAGATTTTGCAAGTAGATAGTGCAAATGCTGTCGACGCAAAAAAATAAATAAAATGTCTTCAGTGACCGGTTCGCGCATATTTCTATGTTTGCCTAAATACGCTAGGTAGCATAGATATGCCAAGCATAGCCGCAAACGCAACCGACGCATCGCCGTTCACTCTATATGATCGGCTGAGAATAAAAGTGACTTTAAGTTTTTTTAAACCGTCTCCATCTTATGTAAATCCTTTACAAATTATGAGACACTTTTAAGATTTTTTCTGCTTAAAGTCGCTTTTATTACCAGCCGTACATATGAACAATGCACATGTTCGTTTATGCAGACGACCGTGCGCATACAATATAGCTCGAATCGAATGGTGACGGGTGCGTTGCGGCTTGCGTCTCCGCTATGCTTAGCATAGCTATCAGGCATAGAAATATGCGCGAACCGGTCACTGAATGTCTTACATCTGTAAGATGAACTTTTCCGCACTGTGATCCACAACATGCATTTATAACAAATCTTTTACTTAAAGAATTCACGAGAAAACTGAATTTGACATTAGTTTCAGATACACATAATTTTCGAAGCACTTTTCATACAAAAACTACCAAAAATGGGAACTTTTGTATCGGAGCCATGCCTATATGATATCGTAATCATGTGAAAATTTGCAGAGGTTATTTTTTTCACAAAAAGTTAACGTTCTGAAAGTTTGAAGAAATTTCAATGCATATTAAGAGGGTACTTCCCATACAACATTTCGTTTTTGAGCGAAAAATCCAAAATTATGTTCGGGAGGTACCCTTAATATGCATTGAAATTTCTTCAAACTCTCGGAATGGCGTTTTTGTGTGATAAAAATAACCTGTGCAAAGTTTCAGCTTATTACGATATCATACAGGCATGGCTTCCATACATAAATTCAACTTTTTTGTCATTTTTGTATGAAAATTGTGTCGAAAGTTATTTGTATCGCAAAACTAACATCTTATTCGGTTTTTTCGTACCCAAAAACCCCCCAATACACATTTTTGAGTGTTTAGGAATACATTAAATATCACTTTTGGAAGAAAATTTGAATTTTTCCCATGGATGGCCATGGGCATCACACCAGACATGACACTTCACTCTGTCAACCAAAGTCGCTCAAAATCTAATGGTTTCTATTCCTCGGCACCCCCAATCATCCTGTGAAGTCAGATTTTGAATTACTTTTCATCTTTGAAAGTTATCGTGTTAACAAATTTTTGCGTACAGGGTACAGGGTACCACGCACATACATTCGGACATCGAAAAAACGCTAGATTCGTGTTTCCTGGCTCTTAAAACACCCAGAAAACATGGTGTGTGCGGAAAAGTAATAGATCACTTAAATGTGACTAAAAACCAAAAACAACGAGAGTATTCCATCGTGCAATAAAATATGCAACAACCACCCGGAAAACTACTTCTCACCGTCACTGGCTCCCTTGACTTTTCTTTCCGCATTCACTTCATTTTTTGGTGACGTTTTCTATGTACTTCATACAACATATGGAGTCTTTTAAATATGTTCTATGTATATATATTTAATTTACAGAATGTACACTGTACAGGTACACACTCTTAGATACACATCAACAGTATGATGTCTTAGTTTTATGGTTGAATAGCTTTCAGCTTCTTCAAAGAAAAACACCATGCTCATTCTGTGCCTGTGTGCACAACGATGAAATCGAAATTTAAATAAATGTTCTGCATTCCAGGTATCAGGAATGTGTGTGGGTTTGATTCATGTAATTCAGCTTTAAAACTCTGTGGAAACCATACGGAAACGTATATAACGACTTTTCTCTAATACATTCGTTTGAAGAGCAGTTTTTTTTCCATCTACACACAACAGTTCAGCGTTTTAGTATCCAGCCCATATAACTGTTTAGCATTAAGTGAATATTTATGCGTTGGTTTTAAAACACTGCATTGAATTGTAGAAACAAAGAGTTAAAATATACAGCAAATACAAATACAGAGAAATCCTGGGAAATTGAAGTGGAAACGAATGCACATAGAGTCATCATTTAGCTTACTGAAAAACACTCACAGTCTACACAAGGATTAAGCCAAAATTCGCATTCATATGGCCACTTGTTTCCCCATTTTCATACAATCTTTTTTACTCTACTGATTTCTCCAGCTCTCTTTAGCACAGACAACATTTGCATTTTCAAAACGATATTTATGCACGAGCGCCCATTTCGATATTGTTTTTCACATGTTGTATGAATTAGTTGACATATTCTGTTTGTGCAATGCAAAACAAATGTGTTGTGTGAGTACAACTAATTGTTGTGAACTTTATCAGTTTTATATACATAATTACCAATCTCAGAAACAAAATTTAGCTAATCAAGACGAATCATTTCAGAAGATAAATATCTTCTGAAATCAGTTGGGGCTAGTTCACATTTGATAAATTTTTTTTGCAAAACACATTTAATAGCTGGATACACTGGATTTGTCTCGGCAAAATATGATGTGTGGTAACCACTGACAAAATTTTGTCAATTTTAGTTCATACCTGATTTTACTTTTCCGCACACACCTAGTTTGGGGGAAAGTATTGCAATGGGTCAAAATTTACGAAACCTAAAAAACCTGTTTTCTGGACGTTTCTGAGGTCAGAGAACCCGAATCAGGTCGTTTTGAGCATGCTTGTTGTGGGTCTGTTCCACGTCGTACGTCGTACGTTTCTATTTCTCTATCGATTATCTCACCCCCCAGAAAAGTTATTTGAAATCTGACTGTACAGAATGATTGGGGGTGCCGAGGAGGAGTTTTTTGGCACGAGAAAACCGAATCCGACGTTAGTTTTGAGATAAAATCAATTTTTAATACAGTTTCCTTGAAAAAATCACAAAAAATTTGGATTTTTGTATGGGAGCCATGCCTGTATGCTACCTTAATGACGTGAAACTTTGCACAGACTATTTTTCACACAAAAGTATAACATTCTGAAAATTTGAAGAGATTTCAATTAAAATTAGGGGTACCTCCCATACAAAATTTTCAATTGGCTCAAAAACGAATATTTTGTATGGGAGGTACTCTTGATTTTGGTTGAAATTTCTTCAAACCCTCCGAATGTTATTTGTGAAAAAAATAACCTGTGCAAAGTTTCACGCCATTAAGGTAGCATACAGACATGGCTCCCATACAAAAATCCAAATTTTTTGTGACTTTAGTTATGAAAAGTGTTTCAAAAATAATCTTTATGGCAAAATTAACGTCAGACATATTTTTATAGTATTTTGTTAGAAAATAGAATACTTTCAAATGTCGTACAAATGGGTTCATCATGAAAGTGTGAAAAATCTTTTCTCGGGTACTTCTGCTATTAAATTAAAGAATATTTCGTTGCCAAAGTTGAAAAATATTTTTTGGTCTCGAACTTTACGCCGCTTGAAAGGCTTGAAAAATCGAACAAATGATATTTTGAACTTGCTTAATAAAATACGCAACTACTACCGTGCGGCAAAGTTCGTCTTACTCCCGTAAGACTCTTTATTTTACGAATGCGATTGCGTGGTTTTATTGTTCTGCTGTGCAGCAGCAGCAGGAATATTTTGAGGTTAGGTGTCCTCCTGAGTCAATTTTATTGTATTATTTTTTTGTAGTTCTTTTATTTAATGCACGTTTGAAAAATTAACAAAAACCAAATTAGGAAAATTGATGTATTGTTTTATTTTATTTAGAATATTTTCATTTATAAGTTTCATCGTTGTTTCAAATTTTCTGTTCGCTATATGATACTCTTTTGTTCCACATTTGATACAAATATCAGAAAATTTGGAACAACGATGAAACTTATAAATGAAAATATTTTAAATAAAATAAAACAATAAATCAATTTTCCTCATTTGTTTTTTGTTAATTTTTCAAAAGTGCATTAAATAAACGAACTACAAAAAAATAATACAATAAAATTGACTCAAGAGGACACCTAACCTCCATATGTTCCTGCTGCTGCTGCACAGCAGAGAAATAATACCACGCAATCGCATTCGTAAAAAAACTCACATTTTTTAATTTTAATTTAGTTTTATTAATAAAATAAAAACAAAAATAATGAGCCGTCATTAGGTGTAAAAAATAGAAATGTTTTCTAAAGCGGATCGACCTTTATGTCTTTGTATATATTGGTACCGCTGTGCAGCGGTATACGCGTATTCAAGCATACTTTCCGCTGAGTAATTGAAATATAATATTTATTTTTTCACATAATTCGTCACGACATTAATTTTTTATCTTTTTTATTCACATTTCACATTGTTTTTTTTTTATATTTATATAATAAATAAATCCCGTACAAAATTCAATACAATAACTGTCAAGTGTAGTTTTGTTAATAGGGATTGATAAGTTTCTCGCGTCGTCCACCTGTCAAATCGCTGTCGTCGACTTGTTCGACGGATTTGTACTGGGTGTTTTTTTTGTTTTGTTTATTGTTTGTTATGTTCCTCTATTCTTCGTGGTTATTTGCATTAAATACGATAGAAATCTAGTCTATAGATAATGCCTCTCTCTGTATCACGATGATATTGTACGCTAAAATCGGAATCAATTTGAAATTGAGATTTCAACAAAATATAAGTGGAGCTATGTTCATTTGGAGTTTGCATCAATCTAATCTCATGAATGAAGTTCGGACTTATCATAATTGGCTCGGATAAATTAAATTTCACATGTTTTGATTCTAGGTTTATTTTTCCAGTCCCCAAAACAACTTCTTCATTAAAGGATGGATCAGACGTATTTGGAATTCGAACAATTGTTATTTCAGATGGAACTACCTCTGTTAATCTTCTATATATGTTATTATTATAAATCCATAAAGGAGCAGATTTAAATCCGATTAAAAAAACTGTTTCATTGACGGAGAATGTGGTTGTTTCTAAGTTCTTCATAATATATGGTTTTGCGGATTGTTCTTGAGGTGCAAGTCGATTGCGCTTAATCTTTTTATAGCCTTCAAATAAGTTAACGTCACAACGTTTCTCTCGTGTTTCAATGAATAACTTTGATTGAAATTCCTTATCGCCTACAAATTGAATGATATCTTGCAATTCTCCGTTTGAAAATAGTGATCCGTACGAAGGAATGAGAGTGGAAAACTCCTTGATTGTCATCGATCCAAAACGAATTTTATAAAATAAATCACCAAGTTCAGACTGTACTATATCTCTAGTTAAGTTCTCTTCTTCACTTTTATTCTTCACCCAAGACATGCACGCCTCAAATAGTTCAACCTCAGAGCACTTCAAACCTTTCATTTCCATCAGTGCCGCTAATGTATTTTTATTGCATTGCAGAAATCCTGGCCTCTTTAAGAAATCTTGAGGATCGATACTGATCATTACTTCGCAAAATTTCTTGAGACTTTCATCCTCAAGAAAAATGGCCAATTCATACCTCAAAATCATATTTTCACTGGTCATTGTTGCCTTCAAGAATTTTCTGCATAAATTCTTGCACTCGGTGACATTGTATTTATTGCTGAGATTCATGATTGCATCTACATTTTCTATGGTCAAATTCACCATTCCAAAGTAGAAGAAACGAAGGAATTCTTTAAAATCCGCAACATCTGCATCGACGATTTTCACTTCATTTTTCTCTTTCCACGATTCATTGAACATTGTGTGAATAACGTCACTGTTTGCAGCCAAAATATTTTTATGGGCCGGAACTCGTTCAACTTCTTCATCGTTCACCATGAAAACAATGTAAACATCAGCAAACTCCTCGCCAAGGTAGAACTTCTTTCCGATTTCCAAAAGTACATGACTCGACATATTGATCGTTGGGCAATATTGGTGAGTGGCTCGAAATATTTTTCAAAAATAAATTTAAGATCGATTTTCTGAGGTCAATATGTGTCAATGAATGAATAAAGATCCTGAAATAAGAAAAGTGTTCATTAAAAAATTTGAATTTTTTGGACGTTTGAAATTAAAGACATAAAATGGTTCTTTTTTATAAAAATAAACGATAATTTTTTCTTTTTTGCGTATTTTTGTGGCATAGCATTGTGATCAGGACTAGTTTTTTATATTATTCATCAGTGTATGTCGGTTTCTAGCCAAGGTTAATCCGATTCCATAATTCCGCAACCAAATCTATGGAATTTCACTTAAAAAATTTCACACAGAATAATATCGAATTTGTTAATAAAGCTTGCTTAATATTTTAAAAAAAAATACGATAGAATTTCATAAAGAATTTTTGGAAATGACATGAACTGTAATCAAAATATTTATAGAAAATAAATAAATTTACACCAACATATCGCAATGCGATATATATTTGCGAGAAAAGTAAGCTTATAAGTATTGATATAAATTTAATTTGAACTCCATTTACTTTCTTTTGGTACAAAATCACTGTAAATTTCACCGTTTTTTGTCCAAATAATTAAAAAGAAATAAATGAGAATAAATGGAACATTTAAAAAAACTTTTGATAAACTAAATGTAACTTGATGTAAAGCAGATAAACTTTTGTGATGCTATGTCAACAGTGTGAATGCTAATGAACCAACAAACATGTCTTCTATGCGTCTGTTGTTAATTAGTAAGCCGGTTTTGTTACCGGTTCAACCGTTGTGGACCAAGTGCTGCTAATGACTGTTGTAGTTCCATTGCAATCCACTAGTGTTTTAAGACCAATGCTTTTGTAATGTTGACTATTACTTATTGTATTTGAGTTTTTAAAACGTAAGTCCCCAAAATACATTAGAAAAAAAATTCACTGGCATAAAAAATAGCCAACCATAGTCAAATGTACCGTGAGACATTAACAAGGATTTAGGTGAATTGATTAAGCTAAATAGATCTTAGTTAGACAGATATGTTAATCGAACGTGTTATTTCAACATTTTGGAGTGATTGCAATACTTAAATTCACACATTTGTGTGTGCGAAAAAGGAAAATATTACATTCTTGTTATAGGAATATAAATTATGAGAAACATAGCATCTGTCCGGGTATCTGTTGGAAAAATTCTTGAATATTTTGTGTATATTGGAAAAAATTGTACACACATTTTTATTTTTGATTGACAATTTATTTTATTCGAAAAAAATGTTTTAAGTGGAACTATGTGTAAAATGAAATACAAGAATAATTTTTTACAAAATTGCATCGTTCTAAAAATCAATAATAAAAAATGAATTTCCTTGTAAGGAATTAAGTATGAACCGAGGTCTTCACTCAATTAATATTCGGCTACTATTTTATGTTATTCAGATGCGTCATTGGCGGTAGTACCATTCATGGTTATTTTTAGCTAACCGAGTAATGCGCTATATGTTTTATATGAAAACGTCACACGAATCTCCCCCGAAAACGACATCTTTGGTCTTGCAGCAGAAGCTGTTTCTATGCTGAAAATTTCATTTCAGTTTAAAAAAATTAAAATTAGAATTGTACAATGTACAAATATTTCAAAAACTTT
The DNA here is from genome assembly GCF_009176525.2 of Contarinia nasturtii. NCBI lineage: Eukaryota > Metazoa > Arthropoda > Insecta > Diptera > Cecidomyiidae > Contarinia > Contarinia nasturtii. Next base: position 267,626 of record NW_022198772.1, read on the forward strand.
GAAATGAGATTTACAGAAATATGCATTTGAAAATTGTTTTAGAAAATAAACACGGCACAGTCAATTTCAAAAATTTCAATGAATAATATTGTTGAGATATTTTCACGATGACAGCTTTTTTTGCGGTACAAAATTGACTCGTTTGAATGATTTGTCAATATTGAACATACTCTACACACATGGGGAAACAGAGATGGCGTTGTCGTAGCATGTAGAAAAATATATGTTTAACGCAATATTCGGCTTTTTTTAGCATTAGATACGATAGACATTTATTCCAACGATTATGCCTCTAGCCGAAAGTGAATCATCTTCCAAAAACGTATCACGATGAAATTGTACGCTGAAATCGGAATCTATTTGAACTTGTGATTTCAACAAAGCATTGGAACAGCAATTTTCAGGTGGAGTTTGTTTCATTCTAATCTCATACATAAATTTCGGGCTGATCAGAATTGGCTCGGGTAAAGACACGTTCACATGCTCTGAAATTAAATTTGTTTTTCCATTCCACAAAACAACTTCTTCATTAATGAATTGATCAGACCTATTTGGAATCCGAACAACTGTTATTTCACATTTTACCTCTGTTAAATCATAATATAAGTTTCTAGTATTTTTATAACTCCATAAACGATCAGATGTAAATCCTTTAAAAAAAACTGTTTCATTGACGGAGAATGTGGTTGTTTCTAAACTCTTTACAAAATAGGGGCTTATGGAATTTGTTTGAGAAGCAAGTCGAATGCACCAAATATTTTTATAGCCTTCAAATAAGTTAACGTCACAACGTTTCTCTCGTATTCCATTGAATTGCTTTGATTGAAATTCCTTATCGCCCACAATTTGAATAATCTCTTGATATTCTTCATTTAAAAATAGTGATCCGTACGAAGGAATGAGAGTGGCATACTCGTTGATGGTCATCGATCCAAAACGAATTTTATAAAATAAGTCACCGAGTTGAGATTGTACTATTTCTCTAGTTAAGTTCTCTTCTTTACTTTTATTCTTCACCCAAGACATGCACGCCTCAAATAGTTCAACTTCGGAGCACTTCAAACTTTTCATTTCCATCAGTTCCGCCAATGTCTTTTTATTGCATTGCAAAAATCCTGGCCTCTTCAAGAAATCTCGAGCATCGACACTGATCATTGCTTCGCAAAATTTCTTGAGACTTTCATCCTCAAGAAAAATGGCTAATTCATACCTCGAAAGCATATTTTCACTGGTCATTGTTGCCTTCAAGAATTTTCTGCATAAATTCTTGCACTCGGTGACATTGTATTTATTGCTGAGATTCATGATTGCATCTACATTTTCTTTGGTCAAATTCACCGTTCCAAAGTAGAAGAAACGAAGAAATTCTTTAAAATCCGCAACATCTGCATCGACGATTTTCACTTCATTTTTCTCTTTCCATGATTCGTTGAACATTGTGTGAAAAACGTCACTGTGTGCAGCCAGGATAATTTTATGGGACGGCACCCGTCCAACTTCTTCATCGTTTACCACGAAGACAATTTGAACATCAGAAAACTCCTTGCTAAGGTAGAACTTCTTTCCGAGTTCAGAAGTTCCGTCAGGACTTGCCACATTGGTCGTTGCTATTTTGGACATTGACATTTTTTATTGCTTTGGATGTTTGATAAATTGATGTGTGATTAATGTAGATCCTGAAATGAGGAAAGAATGTTCTTTCTTGATTATTTTTTTCCTTATTCAATGCAATTCAAATATATTAAATGTATTTAAGAAGTACGAAATAGAAAATGATAGTAAAAATATACGAAAATTTATAGAAATTTAAAATGGAATGAAAACAATTGTCTATGTCGACAGACGAAATGCGATTGATAGTGAACCAACAAACATGTATTCTATGCGTCGGTTGTTAATTAGCAAAGCGATTTTGTTACCGGTTGAAACGTTCTGGATCAATGAGTGCTGCTAATGACTGTTGTAGTTCAAATATAATCCACTAGTGTTTTAAAGACCAATGTTAACTATTACTCTTCATTATTGTTGTGGAATGCAGGATTGTAATTTTCAGTCATCTTTAAAGAAATATTTTAAAATTTTAAATTATGAATATTTCTTCAGGCTCAGACACCAATAATTTGAGTTTTTAAAGCGTAAGTCCACAAACAGACATTGGGAAAAAATGTACGGGAATAAAAAAAAGCAAACCGTCCGTATGAAATCCCATACATAACTGGCTTTCATATTACTTCATCCTTTTCAAGCGAGAGTGGCATTATCATAAAATCGCTGTTCGTATGCGTTGTTCACAAATTGCACCTATGAATAGGATCTATTCACTGGTATCTATCATATGAGGATGTCTTTTGGATTTTAAAACAATACTATGCCAGGTAGGTGACCAATTAACCATTGAAAATGAAAAAGGTGTTTTTGTCGCTTTCTTCTTCTGTTTGTTTTTTTCCGTAGTAAAAATGTGTGATGCATGAAAAAACCGAATACGATATTAATTTTGCGATAAAAATAATAATTTCAAAAAAGAACCTTATCAAATCATTTCCCCCATGAAAATACACATCATTCAGTTTGACAGCTCGCTTACTTTTTGGCATTGTTTTTTGGATTTTATTTCTAGCTTGTCATCAAACAATCAATTCTACTGTTTACACTGAATTTCATCGTCCAACGTTAGCTCGCGTTAGCTACCTGAGCCGATTCAGCTGGGTAAAAATATCACATATTCCTGAATTTGATCATGTTACCGCTATGAATAGATACATGTTTGAACTTTGATCAGCAATTGCTACCCAAGCACTCAAATTACACTGTTCGCCCGAGGCATTTGCACCGTGCGTCAGTTACGAAAACATGAAACAGAATAAGGAGCGAGACATGAAGAGAAAGTAGTGTATTTGCATATACGCTTCTTGCCTTGCGTCTTATTCTTTATTCCCCTTTTTCATCTTTTTGGTATGTAGCGTAGCAGGCTGCATGGCAAAGGCAAACAGCTGAAAAAGGGGAATAACGAATAAGACGCAAGGAATGAAGCGTATACGTACATACACTACTTTCTTTGTGTCTCGCTCCGTATTCTGTTTCGTGTTTTCGTAACTGACGCACAGTGCGAATGCCCCGAGTGAACAGTGCAAATTGAGTGCTTGGGTAATTCAGGAACAAACCATTGTTTATGAAGAAAGATTGTAAGCAATTACCCTTCCTTTCAACTCTCCGGAGTATTACTACCATTTCTTTTGTGTTCTAATGAATTTTCTGGAAATTTTATTTTTGACACCTTTTCTGTTCGCTTCTTTGAATATGATGATTTTTGAAAATCAATTAGTATTTCTACCTGCTTTATCATCTTGTAAAAATGTTCAGTAAATCGTTGTCATTCTAGTTTAGAGTTTTGAGATAAAAACATCTACCTTTTAAATAACCTATCTACTGTGATTACTTGCTTAAAAATTGTCACATTGATTGACTTGTGTTAGATTTCGCTTTTCAACGTATAAAGTCTTGTTTCTATTAAAATAAAAGCGTTCTATTAAAATAAAAAAAATGAATTCCATCAAATCAGTCAAGTTTGCTTTTCCAAAAATGTCAGCAGAGTCACCGAATCGTGTAAAAGCGGAAAATGAAGCCAAGGAGTATGCAGAAAATAGAGTCAAAAATCAACCCTCTGTTCACGGTGCCAAAAATCAACAGCAAACATCGGATATTTACAAACTGAACCTGGATTGCCTGGACGAAGTATTCGAATGGTTGTCTGTCGTTGAGCTTCACGCGCTCGGTCGAACATGCAAACGAATGCATCGTGCGACCGGCTTATACTTTCAGAAAGCACATAAGGATGTGACAATTAACGTTGAACGCCGCGGACTTTACTATTTTTCATTCCCTGATCTTCACCAGGTCAATGATTTAAGTGAATTCGTCGAAAACATTGGAATTTCTGATAATTCAATGGATACCTTTCAATACATCCAATCAAACTGTAATAAAACATTAAAAGAGATTGACTTCCGTGAAGTGACAGTGACCGCACGAAAAATTGAATGTATCAAAGAATCATTGAACAAAATTGAAGCCATTAAGATAATCAGTGGCACCATTGACATGGAACCTTATGAAAGTTTCTTCAAATTTTGTCCCAATTTGAAGCATCTTGCATTGAATTGTAATATTACAGACGACAAAAATGATTGGCTTCTGCAGAAGTATCCGAAACTTGAAAATTTTGACATCACCTTGAGGAATAGGAATAAAATCAAGAATCTCAAAACATTCTTCCATCGAAATACAACAATAAAAACAATTATGATCGATACACGTACACTTGAACATAATTTTGCATCGTTTGCCGGAAGTAATTTGAAATTGACCGAATTCAAGCTGGTAGTACTCGATATAGATGTAACTATTTTCAAATTTTTGGACAAACTTTACGCAAAAAAGTTTTACAAGCATCTTAATTTAGTATCAATATTGCTTGATGTCGATTATAATCAATTTTTCAAACGTGTGGCATCGCTTACATCACCACTAAGCTTGAGCATTACGTTATCAAATGTTCGAAGTGTCAACGTTACACAGTTGTCGTCTCTAGTTATGCTACGGAGTCTGCATATTAATTCTTGTTTCAAGGAATTAAACACTGGAGAAATGGAGAAATTGGCAAGGAAGCTTGTGAATGTGCAACAAATTACGTTGTGGCATACAAGTGGTAATCATATTCTACCATTCATTCGATATTCAGCAGAATTACGAGAAATTAAAATTTATTATATTCGAAATGGCGCTTATTGTATCGATGATGTTCTTGATTTGGCTGGTTTAAATGAACAACGCATGAAATTGGCTGGTGCACGAAAGTTGGCGATCATCGTTACAGAAAAAACTTTTCTGCCAACCAAATGGGCGAACACAAAAACCGAACACAGTTTGATTGAGCTTAAACGAATAGCGTAAATGCAAAACGTGTGTCGATATCGATTCTACAAATGTGAAAATTGAACAAATACAAAATAAACGACATTTTGATTTCAAAAAACATATATTTAGTTTTTTAACTCTTTTACTTTTCCGCACACACCTAGTGTGAAAGGGGAAAGTATTGCAATAGGTCAAAATTTACGAAACCTCAAAAACATGTTTTCTGGACGTTTCTGGGGTCAGAGACCCCGAATCAGGCCGTTTTGAGCATGGTTGTTGTGGGTCGCTTCCACGTCGTACGTCGTACGTTGTCCGCCGTACGCAAAATTTGTCCATCGATTATCTCACCCCCCACAAAAATTTTTTAAAATCTGACTGTACAGGATGATTAGGGGTCCCAAGGAATAGAAATCATTAGATTTTGAGCGATTTTGGTTGATTGGAAAAATGTCATGCCTGGAGTGATACCTATGAAAAAGAGTCCAATTTTCGTCCAAGAAACATACTTAATGTAGACTTAAACACTAAAAAATATGTATTTGGGGGTTTTTTGGCACGAGAAAACCGAATCCGAGGTTAATTTTGAGATACAATCAATTTTTGATACAGTTTCCTTGAAAAAACCGCAAAAAAATTGCATTATTGTATGGGAGCCATGCCTGTATGCTACCCTAATGACGTAAAACTTTGCACAGACTATTTTTTACACAAAAAAATAACATTCTGAAAGTTTGAAGAGATTTCAATTAAAATTAGGGGTACCTTCCATACAAAATTTTCAACGAATATTTTGTATGGGAGTTACTCTTAATTTTGGTTGAAATTTCTCCAAAAGCTGCGAATGTTATTTTTTTGTGAAAAAAATAACCTGTACAAAGTTTCATGCCATTAAGGTAGCATACAGACATGGCTCCCATACAAAAATCCAAATTTTTTGTGACTTTAGTTATGAAAAGTGTTTCAAAAATAATTTTTATGGCAAAATTAACGTCTGACATATTTTTTATAGTGTTTTGTTAGAAAATAGAATACTTTCAAATGTCGTACAAATGGGTTCATCATGAAAGTGTGAAAAATCTTTTCTCGGGTACTTCTGCTATTAAATTAAAGAATATTTCGTTGCCAAAGTTGAAAAATATTTTTTGGTCTCGAACTTTACGCCGCTTGAAAGACTTGAAGAATCGAGCAAATATTATTTTGAACTTTCTTAATAAAATACGCAACTACCACCGTGCGGAAAAGTTCGTCTTACTCCCGTAGGACTCTTTCTTTTTTTTTTTTTTGTTGAATTGAACAATAAAAACATGATTTTTGTTAGTCAATTTATTTCTTTCTGTTGACTCTTTTTACACCGTAAATTTGGCATAAATAATCAAAGCGGGGTTGTACTTTTGATTAAAATCTCACCCATTTTTCTTTATCCTTGAAATCTTTGTCTGTGGCAAGACGTAAAATGGGTACTTTAATTGGATCCACAAATGATCTGTATGCATGTGTTGGGTTTGCAAAAATGTCTTTGATCAAGTCGTTTTCTTCTTAAATTCGTTTTCTTCTTAAAAACAAAACAGTTGGAATTCAGTGAATTTGTACGTCAAATGATTATAATAAATAGAGGAAGCAGGGTTAAGCAATTTACCTAGAAAAAATGCTATTTTCAAGTCGTTAAAATTTCATCATCAAGTATTTTATTTAACAAGAAATAAAAAATCAATTGAGGAAAACGGGTCTGTTAATTGCTTTTAGGTGTAAAATGGAACTCATTATATTCCGAACTATTTCTAAATTTCTTTCTTTACCAAATGAATATCTGTTTTCCGAAAGATATTTAATGTGCTATAACTATCAAATTCTAATTACTGAAGCTCAAATTCGTGTCACCGTTTCTGGCTGCCCATTTGGTAGCCAAGAAGACATCATCACGCGTAAAAATTATTATTTAACATTGCCAAGTTCAAAACTACGTCGCTCTCTCCAGGTGTGAATTGGATTTTGTTCAATTTCGGTGATCGACGAATGAATGGCATAATGTCATCGATGCCAGCCTCATGAAAGTAAAGATATTCGAGTTTGGTCAGGCCATTCGCTAAAACCTCCATATCTTTGACTTTCAAATAAAAAATGATAATAATTATCTCAGATTGGTCATTTGAGCTTAATTATAACTCTTCTTGAATGACAAAATGCACAATAGCTCAAGACCTTTGAGCGAGGTAAATGAAGTGCTAAGCTCTTCGTCAATTTAGTTCGAGTCGATTTAATATTTTCAAAAGACTTGTCGGGTTTCCATCTGAGGAACACCAACGAAAAGTGCTAAATTCATTGACTTCTAGTAATATCCAATTTAAGTAATAGCCAGTTGACTTTACCATTTATGCGGCTACCAACATCCGAATATTGAGTATAAATCTCTTTCAAATTCTTAAAATATTTCAATTTCAACTTCAAGTCGTATAAATCACCATCCACCTTGAGTTGAACAACTTTTGAGTTGAACAATTTCCAGTTGGGGCAACAATTTTTCAAAATACTCAATTTTTTCGTTATTTATACTTATCCCATTAAGATCAATGTGGTTGGTTGACTCGAATTCATTAATACTATATGAGATTGAATATATTTATTTCGACCGAGATCGTCATAATAATTTGAAATGCATGTCATGAACTTATTGAAACCGGATGTTTGAAACTGTTTATCTACACCATTTTCGCACATATTTGGAGCCGGGCCGGTATTCTAGAACAATCCACAAAAATCGTTCGGAATCATTTGTTTATATAAACAACTCAGCTCAGTGAAAACAATAAAAGTTATTGTTATAATTATATTAACACTCACATTACTACAATCACTATAACAACCACTTCTATTGTTTTCAGTCCGATTCAGCGCCTGGCCGTAGCTAATATTTTGAGTGTGTAACAATTTTTTTAATATTTTCAATGTTTGGCTACAAATGTAGAGCTCTATTAAAGTTATATTTTGGTACTTTTGGTGTCCATATTTGACGCCAAACGTTGAAAAGACAAAAAAATATTAGTTTCAAATGAATAGTCCGCTCAATATATTGTCGGAATAATTCCACTGTTGAAAAAGGTGTCGGAATAATTCCGAACAAAATAAGTGGAATATTGTTTATTTTTTTTTGTCTTATGAATAACGACTATTATTCTCGTTATGTGCTACAATATTATTCAAAACAATATTCATTCATAGAAATATGTTTTTCGGAATAATTCCGAACAAATTGATCGGAAAGTGGCATTAGAATACCGGCCCCGATGAATAGCTTTGTTTGAATTATTCGCCGGCCACTTTGTTCATTCGCCTGCATGTTTGACCGAATGAATGCAAGTCTTTCATGTTCAAATATTCAAAAATTTCATCGAAGCAATCGATGCTTAATTTGAATATTTTCGGCGGAGATTCATCGCTTGACAGGTCCGCCACCACATCTTCATTACGGTTCTGGTTATCTGGGTGAGATAAATTCAGCATATTTTGCGGATGACTCATTGTATAAGAATAGAACAATAAAATGATAATTACACTGTGCGTCACTCAAAATGTGACAGAAACGGGACCAGTTGGTTTTTCATAATTTGGGTATGCTGATTTCAATGGCATCACCCGTTTTTCTCTAACACGTCAGGATTTTCCACAATTTTCCTAGAGAGTTTTCCGGAAAACCAAAATTGGCTGTTTACACTCTAGTAACATTTTGAATTCATGCAATATCCCAGAGGGGTAACCTATCAGGCGTTGTAGTACGGTTCAAGTAAAGTTGAGCCACACAATTCGTTTAAAAAAAAATTGAGTCATTTGAAAAAAAAAAATTGATTTTGTTATTCCCCTCTGAAGTCCACATTTTGAAGTAAAATTGGTATCCATTCAAACGCTCTGAAAATGAGTATTTGGGGGTTTTCTGGCATGAAAAAACCGAATCTGACGCTTTTTTTGCTATAAAATTGGGTTCATATCATCGAATACTAACCCAAAAAAAAAACGCGAGGAGAACATACAATATACTATAGTATACGACTGAACAGATTGCGCGATGTGCAATCACAGCGATTTATAAAAAATGCTTATCAATTCATATCTGTTTTTTGCGCGAGGCATGAGCTCAATTCAAGATTTCAACCGATTTCAACTGTATAAGAAAAAAAATCGAAGAAATTTTTAGATAAGAGGAGTGAAATTTCGAGACTTCATTTAATTAAAAGTGTCCGTAACGGAATGGCTTTCAAGCGATGAAACATTACCACTATTATTCATAATTGCATTTCAATATAAATCGTGTACAATAAAACAAAACACATAAACACATTTTTTTTTCGACATAAACACGGTGTCAGGACAAAATGCAGAAAAAAGCACCGATTGAAGTAAGTAAAACCACAATTTGTGTGAAAAAGAACGAAAATCTAATTGTTTCCCTTCTCAACAATCGAAAATTTATTTAAATCATTCAAATGTTTGGCGCAAAAAGTATTCTTTATCGACTGGTGCTTTAGACAAAATCTGAACTAGACTTTAGACACACGTTTTGTCAAATGTTTGTTTCATTTGTGATCTGTCAAATAATTGACAAAAATGTCATTTCATTTCACTGAATGACAAATATAAACAAATCGATGAATTTATTCGCCAAAAAACATTGTGATTATCTGAAGAAAAGTGTCTTGATTCTTTATTAAAAACAATCAAGTACACAATGCTGCAATATTGTTATCTTTGCAATAAAGAAGGTAACAATTGGCCAAAAAATTTATGTGAAATCAAATCAAAACACTCCAACACCCCAGTCAGTGTGTTCATTGAAAAGTTTCTGAAGGATTTTGTGTCACAGCGTAACATAAATGACGAATCAAATTGCTTGTGTTCGGACTGCTTGTCCGAGGTTTATTCATACGATTGGATGACTTTAAAGCTGAAGGAGCAAGAAACAAAATTACGTGCTTTACTGCTCAAGTCTGAAACGGATTTTGTTGCAAATTTTCACATTAAAACAGAAGACGAAGGCAGTGTCAATGGATTAAAGAATGAGAAGAAACCAGAACTACCCAATGTTGTCGCGGACAATGCGAAGAAAAGCAAACCGATCATCATTCGAGTGGTGAAACGTGTGCCATTTTTGAAATCAAAACCACCAACATCGGGAACAGTGCATAGCATTACACCTGTGGCTACGATTACATCAGGAATCACACAATCAATTCAAAAACCCATACAAACACCCGGTCCACAAAAGAAAATAAAAATAATCAAGATTAAACCACAAGTGTGCAAATATTGCGATGCAAAATTTAAGCATTATGTATCATTGGAGGTGGGTATAATCAAAAGGAATAAAATCTTCAGACGCATGAACTAAGTTTTTTTCATATCATTCTTTCCAAAACAGACCCATATGAAACTACACACAAAATCATCAGGATTAATCACATGTCACATATGCTCCTATCAAATGAGCATTGGCGAAGAGGAGGCATTCAAAAACCATGCAAAGAAACATGATAAAGCCACACCGAAGAAATGTGTCATTTGCGACGAAGGTGGTGCTGACAATTTTGACTTGAAGTATCACGTCCAGAGGCATGTAAGTTAAAATTCAACCACAATGGAGAAATTTTTTTTTTTTTTGACGTTGATAGTGCTAAAGAAGCTTACTTATTGGACAGTACTATTTTTCTCATTGGAAAAATGTAAATGATCCAGAAATATTTGTTTTCTGTTGTCCACACGGTTCTAAAATTCCCAACAGACCAGAATGGATATGAAGCCAATTCACAAATCAAACAGTAGCCATATTTGACTCAATATTTTGGTCTTAAAAACATTTAAAATATTTTTTTTTAATAACCAAAAACTAATTTCAGCATTCTTCTGCCAACTTATTATGTGATGTATGTGGCAAGACGTTTGTATTTATATCAGCTTTGCGTAAGCACCATCAGGTTCACATCGAAGACCGAAACGAGATATGTCCATTCTGCGATAAGGCATTCAAACAAAAGCAAGCATTCAACAGACATATGAGAACTCATGTAATTTACACTTCAAATACTTTATTTTTACACCAGAAAGCAGAGCTGTTATAGAAACCAAGGAGGTGCGGCCACTAATGAGTGCCATGGCAGAGCATAATTTTTAAAGTGCAGCACCTAAAGATAAGAAAGAACAGCACATACAAGAAAAATTCCGGCATCTCTGCGGTGGCCATAACAGCTCTGCCAGAAATCCGAAACATTAATTAAAATTTGTTGTATTTTGTAAACAGACTGAAATGGAGGCGATCTATTCATGTGCATTCTGCGATAAAAAGTTCAAACGACAGGATAATTGCCGAACACACGAGAAACGCCATCGAAACGATACAAAGAAATTCAAATGTACATTTTGCTCATCGGCTTTCGAATTCAAACACGATTTCAACTTACATTTACAACGGAAACACAATGCTGAAATACCACATGAGAAAAATCGCAAATAAATTTCCATCAACATTAAAGTAGGAGTGTGTAAAATAATTATGTGTGTAGAAATGTAGACGAAATGTGTAGAAAATCTTCAATTAAATAGAAGGGAAGAGATATTAAATAGACGAAAATTGAAATTGAAGAATAGATTAGGACAAAAGTGCAGTAAATTCCTTTAAAAAAGAATAAGAATGGAAAAAGTGGAAAATTTCTTCAAAGATCTTCATTAATTTAATTACAAAAAATTGGTACTGAACAAAAATTCTGTGTTACAAATGAGTTCAAAAGTAAAATAGAGCCATTTTGTCATTTTTTGTGTATATTTCTCTTTTGCCATATCTTTTGACGATTTTTAATTTTTCATTTTAGAAAAAATTCAATTATTAAATGAATTTTCAATATAAATAAGCACAATGAATTAATTGTTTGTATCTTTTTTCGGTGATTCAATTTCCAGCGTGACGGGGCCGTCGTTTTGTATGTGTACTTGCATCATGGCCCCAAATTGTCCATTTTTAATTTTATCACTGGAATATTGTTGGCCAATTTGTTGTAATAAAAAATTGTACAAATCATTTGCTTCTGCACCGGGCATGGCATAACGAAAATCCGGTTTGTTCCCTTTCCATTGATTGTACAATGTAAATTGACTCACACAAAGCAGTTCATATTGTAAATCTTTAACGTTTTTTTGCCATCGTTTACCGGTTTCATCATCGAATAGTCGAACGCTCAACAGTTTTCGGGCCAAATAAAGTGCATCTTCTTTTGTGTCATTTTGTGAGATGCCAACTAAAACACATAGTCCCCGGCCAATGCTACTAATCAACTCGTCGTTCACTACAAGAAGGAAAACATTTGAAAAAATTCATTTTTATTCATCAAAACTGAATGAAAATAGGTTTTTAAATAATTCAAATTTACCCGTCACTTTGGCTGTGGTCACGCGTTGAATCACCGCTTTCATTTTATTTTAGCAATTTTGATGTAGAAAACGCCGAAAGAAATGTTGAAAGTGCGATGAAGAGAGTATACGGTCTGTTGTGATTATTTGACAGTTGAGACACTTTGAAGTAAATTGTCAAATCGATGACAGTACGGTGGAAACACTACATTCAAGTCCATGCCAGTGTTTACATTTTCTGTCTTGGTAATGTTTGGAAATTTCGAACCTTTGGATCGATGATTATGATTATATGTGCCGAAAAATTGAAAGAACCATTTTTGAACACCGAAAAAGTATAAATGGGGAATAATGATAATTCATGCGAACATTCTCTTTATTACTTTGAAAATCGAAGGTGAAACTGAAGAGATTGAAAATATGTTTGGATGGAGCTGATGATGTTCAGGTGTAAAGCGTGGAAAATGATGGAAAAGTCCAGAGCATCAAAAAATTCCAAAGGTAGCATTGAAAAATGTGACCGTCAACCAGAAAATTGCAAAAAAAATTCCTGTCAGCAACAAATTTGATGTGGTAATTTATTATATATATTCAAGGTTCAGCGGCATTCGGAACGCGCCACAAATCTAAGACCACAAACGAATTTTGTAAGGACAGAAAGTGTCGGCTTCTTGCTTCCAAGCTTGATAGACACTCAAATGAGACGATATTGTGAAGATTGTAAGATTTATTTTAGAAGCAAACCAATGTATGAAAAACACATGCAACCACATGAACAAACATGCGATTTATAACAATAGATGTCTGATTATTTTCCAGTTAATTTGAAAAATTGAATAAAATAATATTTACAATAAAATACAATCGCTTCAAATCAAATACAAAATAAATGTGTTTCTTATTTTGAATTAAAGCCGGCATCTTTGAATGATATACAAATAAACGAACATCTGTTTGTGTTTATTCAAAAGTATTTTCCGAATGTCAACCGAAAATGATTATTTATTGAAGTAATATGCAAAAGGTAGTAAGTTTAAAAGTTAAATTATCTCTCTGTACACTAAGCAGAGTACTCTGTTTGGAAGTGAAGAGCTTTTATGGCTTTTTCCTTTTTCAATTTTGAAATAAAACTCCCTGAAAGTCAAAGTTCGTTCATTACTGTATTAATATAGTTATCATAGATGTGAAAGCGGCGCTCTTATTGGAGACCTTTTTTCCAATGTGTCGGTTTTGCCTAACGTTATGCTCGCCTGTCGATCGCTAGGCGGATATTATCCCAAGCATATTAGGCGAGCATAGCGCTAGGCTTCGATGCCGCATCATACGCAAGCGTCGTGTGACGACAATCAACGCAACTTGATTCATAAAATGTTTGCAAAAAAACCATTGTGCACAATATACATCATTTATATTATGCGATATTAATAATTTAAAAGTAAACCTAACACAGCTAAGGTAATGTATATTGTGCACAATGGTTTTTTTGCAAACATTTTATGAATCAAGTTGCGTTGATTGTCTTCACACGACGCTTGCGTATGATGCGGCATCAAAGCCTAGCGCTATGCTCGCCTAATATGCTTGGGGTAATATCCGCCTAGCGATCGACAGGTGAGCATAACGCTAGGCAAAACCGACACATTGCTTTTTTCAATTCATTAATTTAAGTAAATTTTATACTTTAAATGTATGAATAATGTTCCTCAATGCATTAAATTCATTTAGATTCAATTGTGTAGAAGATTAAAATATGATTATTAAAAATATTTATGTATTGAAAACAAATAAAAGACACGAAAAAATATCGCATTCATCCACTTTTATTCTTTTATGTTCACATTTGTCTATACTTATTATTCTTTCGTTTAATATGTGAAATTTTAATTCAAATTGAAACAAATGCAAAGGTAAGAAAAGGAATGATACAAATTTCCATCGCATTTTTATCAACAAACGCCAAAAAAATAGGGCATACAAAGCAATTTGAAAACGAACCACCGCTAAATGCTAATAGCAAATTTAATGGCCTTGCATATCGTGTGCAAAATAGAAACTTTATCGATTGCAATCAGTTGGGGCCTTTTAGTGACACCATAAAATGTGAAAATTGTTTAACAAAAATGGGCCAGCAACTTTCCCGTTCGCAATAACGATTCCCGTACTCACTTTTACGAAAGAAAAGAAATGTAAAAAGATATATTTATGAAAACTTCAACAAATTCAGTTTGTCATTAGCGTGTCAACGTGCTGATCATTTTCAAATGAAAAATTGGCTCAAAAAACACAAATCAAATACACCAATAAATGTGTCTTATTTGAAATATCTAATAAGTAAATTGATTCAAATAAATGAACATCTGTTTGTGATCACTCGAAACACCACAGTTTACTATAGTTTTGCTCATTTACGTATTTTCAATACACATTGACTATTCTTTGTTTAATCTATTTGTTGAGTATTGAGAAATACACAAGAAAAACGAAAATACGTCTTGGTAGGTTTAGTAGTGAGTGTAAGACTGACTATTTATTAGAAAACTTTAAATACATTGGATACTTGATAACTATAGTGAATCCATAAGCTACTCAATACTATTCAATACGGTTCTATTTTGATTAATATAAAATGCATTTTACCTGTATTTTCGTTAGATAAATTTGCTTGAGTCGATTCAACAGACGTGTTTCTCACTGGTCGTAATCGAAAATTCGGTGAAATTAAAAAAAAAAAAATATTTCAAAAATTAATAACTGAAGACTACTAAGAAGTCAATTTGTTTGAAACTATTTGTTATGTTACTACCAAACGTGAATGATTGGCGCCCATCAAACTTGATAAAGAAAAAAGTTTTCATTTATCTCGTTTTTCTTGCGATCGTTGGTTGTATTTTATGGTAATTATCACATAACAAACCGGCGAAGGCGGTTCAATATTCAAATACAAATAAAATTTCAGGAGTTCAAAAAAACCATCATCGACAAAGTTCAGCGATGAAAATGTCGTGATAAAACCTAGAGAGAAACCATGGTTTTTTAAAGACGGAAAAGTGGCGGCAGTGCGAGCAAAGTATTCAAACGAGCTCGGTAGACATGATGCAAAGTTAATGCCGTGGCAAGATCCAAGTGATCGCTTTGAAAATCAGCTGATGTTCATTCCGCCAAATTATGATGAGAAAAAGGTGGAGAAAAACAAAACGATTTTATTCTATAATTTTGAAGAGGAACCATGGTGGTACATTCATGATAAATGGTTTACAAATAAAAGGTGTCCAGTTCATCGATGTCAATTCACAAAGAATCGCAAGGAAGCAAATACGGCCGATTTTATCATGTTTACCAGACAACGTGACACACAACATTTAACTAAACAACCACATCAAGTTTACGCATTTTCTAGACTCGAGAGTCCACTTACTTGGCACGAAACATTTCCAAGTAATTTTTTTTTTAATTGAATATTTTGTTAATATAAAAATTATTCAATTTGAATTTCAGACTCAATCATTTATAATTGGACAATAACATATAGGTAAAAGTTTCTTTTTTAAGTGAAATATCTTACCCAAAGGAAAATCTATTTGATCAAAACCAAAAACATATATATCGTTAAATTTCCAGGCACGACAGTACGATTCCAATTCATTACTCGAAGTGGGTGTATTTCGATCCGCGAATAAAGCAAATGAAACAAACTCGAAACTATGCCCGAAATAAAACGAAAAAAGTCGCTATGATTGTGTCGAACTGTGCAGCAAATAATGATCGACAGATATACGCAGAGACACTCCAGAAATACATCGAAGTTTGAACTACAGATCATGAGTTAATGACTATTTTCTTATGTTTCAATTGCTTTTATTGTCATTTACAATAGGTTGACATATACGGTAGATGTGGAACGAAAAATTGTTCCAAAAAGGGAGAATGGAACAAAGAGTCATCATCGTGTCTAGATCTCATATCAAAAGAATATAAATTCTATTT